>NC_056733.1:730918836-730966336 GCF_019279795.1 Protopterus annectens
AAGTGCACATTTTGGTTTTATTGCAAGTGACACAGTTCCTAGTGCCCAAAGACTATTGCCTCATGCCAGTATCGTGTAGCTCATGTGGATTGTTGTTCATGCTTGACGTTGAATATGAGTACAGATAAGCAGGTGCCCTGCCCCCCTTCCCAAATGCACAAATTGAGTCTGGGTGATGTAAGTGTGGCAGCTGTGAAGAGGGAGGGGATGGGAGCATAGGTTAGGGTAGCAATTGGGAAGGGGATTTAGGTTTTGGGAGTGGGATGGGAGACTTAGGGTTAGGGAGCACAGACAGAATTTGAGGGTTTGGCAGTAGGAATGGATATTAGGGTTAGGGAATGGCAAGGGAGTTTAGGGTTAGGAAGCAGTATAGCAGTTTTAATTTTAAGGAACTGAAGAGGATTTTAAGTTGTGGGAGGGGAGCCAAGTAGTTAAGTAGGAATGGGTTACTGGAACTTGAAGCACTTGCCTTTTTGAGCAAGTGACTGTGAGCAAATGTGTCATGAGCTACTGTCATGCATGCACTTGTAGTAGAACCACAAAGTTTTGTATTTCAGATATCATTTAAATTACTTTAACATACTTATTGCATATAAGGATGTATTTATACATATTTTTAACTTCAGTGCGTTTAACAACAGGTCAAATAGAGAGTTTTGATCTATGCTATAATATGGTTTGTAGTACATAAAGTGGTTTAGAAAAACAATTTTTTATAAATATATATATATATATATATATATATATATATATATATATATATATATATATATATATATATATATATATATATATATATATATAGATATATACATTATGTACCTGTATAGTCTTAATTTTAGCATCCATGTATGACAAACTTCCAGATCACAAGCTGACAGAAACAAATTAGGGAGCATTGCCTGTAGAATTTTAATTTCCAGACTAAATGTTTTTTTCCACTGAATATTGTTGGGTACCAATGGGTAGTATGAAAGCAAACATCAAATAAGCAAACATTTAATTAGATATGCTTTTGTAAGTACTCCTTTGATGTATGAGGGTTTTTGTTACTTAATATAGCACTGTGTAGTTATCTTTGGAGGTGGAACCAAGTTCGTGGTGAAAAGTAAGTCAAAGCATTTTATCTTTTTATCTATTTCATTAATGCTAATTATTTTGCATTTACAGTCTTATTTGATTTGGAGACTGATGTCTGACATTTCAGAAGTGATAAAGTGACATTCATTCCTTCTTTTCATCAATCATTTCAAATAACCACTAAGGAAATTAGGAGAGACTTGTTCACATTATTAATATATGGGCACAAAAGGATATTGATTCTGTGCTGGAATTTTAACTGCTGAAACAACATTATACCAGTTCTTGCTGTACTAAATGCTAAATCATCTACAATGCTTAGGAAGTCAGACCATCTAAAAGTGAGTTCCTGTATATAGTGCCATAAGTCACACAGGAAAATAAGGTTACTGTTTTCTAATTAATCATATGTCTATTCATCTCTGCACTGCAAATCAAGTTAACTGCAAAAAAAAAAAACTCTTTTTCTTCTTTATTTCAACTAAATTGTATTTTAATTAAAACAATGAAGAATGTCTTTGGTTTGCAGAACTGTACACTGTGAGCTCATGACTGAACAGACCAAATATATTGCTCTCAGTGACCATATCAGATTCTCAAACATATATTGAAATCTACACCTTGCAATGATCCATTTAAGTAATATGTTCAATAGATCAAGAGAGCACTGGCAGAAAGAGCCAGGGTAGGGGAATTAATGACATTCCCAATGAAGAAGCAATACTTTTATTATGCTGACTAAATATGTGTATAACAAACAATAATAAACAAAGTGGTCTGCATCAACAGAAAATAGATAGTTAAGGCAAGCAGTTATACAGTAGCACAAAAGAGCTGATAACACATTGTAATCGGGTAGCAAGAAGGCAAGTAATGTTTAAATGAATAATAAGGTTCTTATGATTGTCTGGTATTGTACCAGAGATGCTTAAGGTGTTGAGCTATAACTGATCTTCACCATGCATTCATGTGTTTGGTTCCCTCAGTCTCCACTTGTTAAAGTATTTAAGTCACTTAGCTAGACAGTGACATGAATCAGCCTTGAAAACAAACATTTTGTACATAGTAGAACTATCAGCTAAAGAAAATGAAGAATAAAAGAGAAAAAAGATGACAAACTTGTCACCATGATCAGGGGCAAGACACAATAAAGCTAATTTTCTTCATGTGTATAGGTTATAAGAGTATCACTGTTACTTTTAGAAGAAGGGTTTTAGAAGGAGTATCATCCAAAAAAAATCTGTATCAGACCTAACTTTATAAATGAGTTATTATTCTTAAAAGCAAGAGAAATGCAAACTAAGGTGCTTCCTCGTGTTATTAAGCTGTTTAATAATATTGTTAAAATAACAAAACTATGTTTGGTTATGCTTAATAATTTCCTAAAGCTATTGCCAGATGGTTAATTATATCCACAAATATGAAAATAGACAGACTAATCAACCTGTTTTTAAAGGACTTCAAACAGCAGGATACAATGAGACCAAAATTTGCACCATATAAACGCAACAGTGAAAGCAACATGATTAATAATGTTCACAGTCTGAAAACTTGTTTTAATATTTTATATTTATTTCACTGCAAGATTGGTGTAAACAATTCAGTTATCACAGAATTTTAACAACAAAAAAGGACTCTCCTTAGCGTGGCCTTGCATTCTTTTTGGTATATGTCAGGGACAGTCTGTTCAACAGAAAACAAAATCATTGTTATTGGTATGTTAGTATCTCTCACTTCTGTACAAAGGAAAACAAATAGAAATGGCATAATACCCCATTGTCATTGTGCTGTGTTAGCTGGCAATATCCTTTGATCATCAAAATTACCATCACTGATTCCTCTTAGCTTTAAATAGGACAATAAGTGATATTTGGCATAACCCAAATAATTATGACACTGATGTTTATCCCTTTCTGAATATGGAGTACAGATAACACATGACTGACTTTTATTTGTTCAGAATATCAGACTACAGAACTCTTTTTAAGTCTAGATATTAGAAAACAGAATTCTTTTTAAGTCAGAAATACATTCAAGGAATTAATATAAGCTTCTCAACTTCTTCACTATCTCATAAAAGCAAAAAAAAAGAAAAGAAATGATATATGCATATACACATATAATATATATATATATATATATATATATATATATATATATATATATATATATATAAAGATATCATTTACTCAAATTATGGTGGTAATATGTCTTGAAGATATTGATATTCTAAGAAATAAATGGTCTCAAAAAAAAGTTCAAGCATGGTGTGCTAGAGATGTTATTTTCCATTTCCAAATTTGCCAAAACTCAAACCTTTTACCTTTTCATGGTTGACATTATGTAATTAAAGCATGGGCCAGCTCATAGTCATATGACAGTGAGACTGTATACTTACAAAGGAATACTCAATGCAATGTACTAGAGTTTAAATTAAAAAATTAAAACATGGAAAACTATTAGAACATTTCCAATAAAAAGAAATGAATAATACCAGTATAGTATGGTAGAGTAAATTAATTATGCTGTGCTAACTCATGAGACACTATACCTCAAAAATTAAATCATAAAAAAATTAAATCAATAAAAGAAACAAAGAAATCAAAGACACTGTTTCACTTGCTTTATTATTGCTTAATTCACTTGCCCTCTAATTGCGTAATCACATTTTATTTTATACTTTTTCTAATAATGCATTTCTTGAGTGATTTAGCCACAAAGCACATAGATGTAAGTTTCAATGAGAAGTTAACTTTCAGATTGTTTATGCACTACCTTGTATCACTGTGTATTTATCTTCGGAACTGGAACCAATCTCTTAGTGAAAAGTAAGTTGTATTTCTCTTCATATTATTAGATGCAATGCAGTGAATAATACATTTTATTGTGGTGTGCTACTGCTCTATGTTTATCAGAGTATCTCTTACTTTTTGTTAAATTTTATTTTTTTATATTAAGTTTTCCATTGTTCATGTAAATCAAACTGCACTGCTTTTTTGGTATCTGCACTTAAAATTGCAGATATCAAAAAAGCAGTAAAAATAGCTGAAAAGTGTTATGTTTTTTCTTCACAGAAGCAATTACAATAAAATAAGTTATATTGTGAAACTCTACAAGGATACAATGTTAGAAAGACATACAATTGGCTATTGAAAAGATGATATTAAAAAAAACATAACATGTGTTTTGTGTAGTAACTACATTATAGTAAAAACTTTACGGAGGATCACTATTATTTAGCCTATGGCAATATATAAATCTGTTATGGTTGCTTACAGAATGTAGATAATATTGAGACTAAATGACATACAGACTGAAACAGTACTACCTATTATATCCCTGTAATATAACATCACGGTAATACTAAAGAAAACAACCTTTCTTGAACATTGTCTATGCCAAATGGATAAAACTACTTATTTAATATCATGATCTTACTTATCAACAATAATTCATGTTTTGAGTCATACTTTGCAATAATGGGGTTTAAAGATAATGGAATCCTTGTGAGAGGTTAATGTCTGAGGCTGCATAAACCATTATATATAAAGTAAATCCTGAAAAGTCAAAGCAAATATATGGTTGTTTTGCAGGTAAAATACACCACAATATTGTAGTGTATTTAAAAAGTAAAAAAGTCATGACTTTGTCTCATCTGTTTTTTAGTTGCATTTTTCTTTGCGAGCGAATGATTATGCTGGCATTTTAACTGCATTCATATATTTGCTTAAATATCAGACTCGTTATATGTAATATGTTAATGGTCATAAAAGATGTGTTTCAATCTGTCAATATTCCATTAGAAAGAATAATTCTAAAAGACATAAATAAATCATATATTTTTATAATCCATGAACCATATTCTCAGTTTAGCACTTGTATTCTCTTGTATATTATGTGAAAAGATGAATTGCTACTGATAATTATACTTCGTCCATTGCAGAGCAGGGGTGCAATTTAATCAAAACCAAATATTTTAGGAATCATAACCCCCTCAGAAGTTGTTAGTTTAAGGTCTACCTTGCTTATTATCATTTTTGTGTTTGCATTTTCATATTTATTGTTTTATTATAGTATTAGTGTCTTTGAAAATGGTCCATTGAGATCACCTTTCAATGTTCTTTCAAATAATCCTGTACTTAGAGTAGCAGTCATGTTTTTTTTTCTGTCCATGAAACAAAACCTTTAAAACTTCTTCTTTAATAATATTCACGTTAAAAAGTTTCTTTTCCTGTGATTGTAAAGAAGTCATTTTGTACATGCTCTATCATTAAAGCAAACATTCACTCTTGTCTCTGTAGTCCCTGCAGCCATTTCTAACAGATTACATCTTATTTCAAGTGACCTAGAACCTTAAACTAACAATTAATGCACAGACACGTCATTATTTTAAATTTCATATGTTTGCCATATACCTTGGACTCTCTCCAAACTATTTTTAACATATCAGAACATAACATTCATCTAAAAAATTTAATTTTAATTTTCTAAAAAGTCAGTAATAAAGATTACCTTGCACTTTCATACTTCATAATAAACCACACTCTGGTAATCATAATTTTTTCTCTTCTAATTCCTAAATTTTGGAATTCATTTATTTTTCAACTGAAGTATAATTAATCCTATCCTCTTTTTTGGAATAAGCTTATGAAGTATTTACTAAACATTTTTAAATGCAGTTGCTGCTAGGAAAGAATCCCTCGAAAATCTATCTTGCTTTTTCTAACTTTGCTATTCCACAATTTATGTTACTTAAAGTATTCATTTGTATGTATTTTATTCTATAATTCAGCATACCATACATATTTCTCAGTCTTGAATAACTGAATATTGCTACTCTGTGTATTTTAAATTTGATAGTCTTGTCTTTATTTGTTGTATTGTACATAGCAAAAATGTTGTGCATGTATTTTCATATGAACTGTTTTATTAAGGAATTATATAGTTCCATGAGTGTGACTGAAGAACATCCATCCGGATCACCTTTCAATGTTCTTTCAAATTATCCTGTACTTAGAGTAGCAGTCATATTCTGCTGAAATATGCCAGAACATCCCATTCAGAACATGATGATTTCATTCATCAAGCAGAAAACAAACACAAAACTAAGGCAAAATTAACAAACAATTATTTGTGGTGTATTACAGATGCAATGGGAATGTTTTATGGTCTTGGTAGGTTCACTTCTCACAGTTTGGTGCCGATCATTCTATTGTTATATAAAACCTGCAGCAGATACTCAGTACTAATATTACTAACACCATGGACATTAGTCCTGTATATACTAATTGGAGAAGCACAAAAGTGCAATATCTAAGTGGATCCAGGGGAGTCACTTAAGATGGATATAGTGGCACTCTGGTACTGGTACACTTCTGAATGAAATGCCCAATGCACTTTAGAGCAAATTATACAAAAACTAATCAGTATTTCATACCATCAGAGAAGCAGGTCACCTCAGAGTTTTTGTCCTGAATTGTATCATTGTGTATGGATCTTTGGAGGTGGAACCATGTTAGCTATCAAAAGTAAGTCACCTTTTATCCATATTGATTCTGATATGTTTGGTTCATTCATTTCAAAATAAGAGATTTCCATGTTTATAAATTAAAGAGACAGATTCTTACCCAACGATGTGTTTAGATTGTGGCATTCAGAAACAGGGATATATTATAAGGACAGGTAGCGGTTGCAGATGCATTTTTTTCTCCATTGTTTTCTAACTGATTTTTTCAGCCCATGTAATACAAGTTTCATAACTAGTCTATAAAACATATCCTTTTGTCAAAAATGTATCCTTTCCTGTGATTATAAAGTAATTATTCTTTACATGCTCTATAGGTCTAAAAAAAATAATTCTTGTCTCAAATGGTGCCTCTAGCCTTTGGTAATGTAACATTTGCTTTAACAGTTGACCATCTTATTTTAAGTAACCCAGTACCTTAAACTAAAAATGTATGCAATAGACACGTCATTATGTTAACTTTGTTATGTATGTCATATACTTTGGACTCTATCCAAACTATTTCTAATGTCTCAGAACACAACTGTCATCTAAATTGATTAATTGCCTAAAATGTCAGTAATAAAAATTGCCTTTGTATTTTCATACCTCATAATAAACTTGACTACAATAATCATCATTTTTCTCTTCTGGTCTCCACACTTTGCAAATTACTCTCTACTTACCTGAAGACTAATTAATCCTATTCTTTTTTTTAAATAATACTATAAAGAATTTATTAAATATTTCTAAATGCAGTTGTTTCTAGGACAAAAAAACCTACATAATCTCTTTGCTTTCTTCAAGCTTTTCTAATCTGCATCTCATGTTACTTGAAGAATTCATCCATATTTATTCTCTTGTACATATTCCGATTACCAAGCATATTTTCTAAGTTTCAAACTATTACATATTGCTACTTTAAGCACTTTAAATTTGATTGTCTATCTTTATCTGTTTTCATTTGCATTCCCAACTTTACTACAAATTTTGTGTTTGTATTTTCATGTGTATTCTTTTATTATGGTATTATACAGTTCCCTGGAGTGAGTTTGAAAAACGTCCATCTGAATCACCTTTCAATGTTTTTTCAGTTAATCCTTTACATTAGACTAGCAGTTGTGTATTGCTGAAATATATCAACATATCCCATTCAGAACATGATGATTTCATTCATCAAGCAGAAAACAAGCAAACACAATAAAACTAAGACAAAATTAATAAACAATCTGTGGTGTATTACAGATGCAATGGGAATGTTTTATGGTCTTGGTAGGTTCACTTATCACAATTTGGTGCAGATCATTCTATTGTTATATAAAACCTGCAGTAGATACTCAGTAATAATATTACTAACACCACTGACATTAGTCCTGTATATACTAATTGGAGAAGCACAAAAGTCCAATATCTAAGTGGATACAGGGGAGTCACTTAAGATGGATATAGTGGCACTTTGCTACACTTCTGAATGAAATGCCCAAAGCACTTTAGAGAAAACTATACAAAAACTAATCAGTATTTCATACAATCAGAGAAGCAGGATACATCAGGGTTTTTGTCCTGAAATGTATCTTGGTGTATGGATCTTTGGAGGTGGAACCACATTATCTGTCAAAAGTAAGTCACCTTTTATCCATATTCATTCTGATATGTTTGGTTCATTCATTTCAAAATAAGAGATTTCCATGTTTATAAACTAAATAGATTCTTACCCAACGATGTGTAGCATTGTGGCATTCAAAAACAGGGACATATTATAGGGACAGATAGTGGTTGCAGCTACATTTTTTCTGCTCTGTTTTGTAACTGATTTTTTCACCCCATGTAATACAAGTTTCATAACTACTCTATAAAAAATATTCTTTTGTCAAACATGTATCCTTTCATGTGAATGTAAAGTAATAATTCTTTACATGCTCTATCATTCTAACAAAAATTCATTCTTGTCTGAAATGGTGCTTCTGGCCTTCGGTAATGTAACAATTCCTTTAACAGATGATCATTTTATTTCAAGTAGCTTAGTACCTTAAACTGAAAATGTATGCAGTAGACAAGTCATTATGTTAACTTTCTTATGTATGTCATGTACTTTGGACTCTCACCAAACTATTTCTAATGTCTCAGAACACACCTGTCATCTAAATAAATTAATTGCGTAAAGTGTCAGTAATAAAAATTGCCTTTGTATTTTCATACCTCATAATACACTTGACTGCAATAATCATAATTTTTCTCTTCTGGTCCCCAAACTTTGGAAATTACTCCTTACTCCCCTGAAGACTAATTAATGCTACTCTCTCTTTTGAAATAATTCTATAAAACATTTATTAAAAATTGCTAAATGCAATTGCTTCTAGGACAATAAACCTACACAATCTCTTTTGTTTCTTCAAGCTTTTCTACTCCGCAACTCATGCTCCTTTAAGTATTCATCCACATGTATTTTCTTCTACATATTCCGCATACCATGCATATTTTCCCAGTTTCAAACTATTACATATTGCTACATTATGCCTTTAATTTTGTCTGTCTGTATTTGTTTTACTTTGCATTCCTAATTTTACTACAATTTTTGTATATCTATTTTCATATGTATTCTTTTATTATGGAATTATACCGTTCCATGGAGTGAGTCTGAAAAAAGTCCATCTGAATCAGCTTTCAATGTTCTTTTAAATAATCCTGTACATTAGACGAGCAGTTGTGTATTGCTGAAATATGCCAGCATATCCCATTCAGAACATGATCATTTGATTCATGAAGCAGAAAACAAACACAATAAACCTAAGGAAAATTAATAAACATTAATTTGTGGTGTATTGCAGATGCAATGGGAATGTTTTATGGTCTTGGTAGGTTCACTTATCACAATTTGGTGCCGCTCATTCTAATGTTATATAAAACCTGGTGTAGATAATCAGTAGTAATATTACTAACAGCACTGACATTAGTCATGTATATACTAACTGGAGAAGCACAAAAGTGCAATATCTAAGTGGATCCAGGGGAGTCACTTAAGATGGATATAGTAGCACTCTGGTACACTTCTGAATGAAATGCCCAAAGCACTTTAGAGAAATTATACAAAAACTAATCAGTATTTCATACAATCAGAGAAGCAGGGAACATTGGGAATTTTGTCTTGAATTGTATCACAGAGTATTCACCTTTGGAGGAGGCACCAGATTAACTATCCAAAGTAAGTTGTCTGATATCCATATTCATTTTGATATATTTTTTCCATTTGTTTAAAAATAATATATTTCCATTCTTCTGAACTATTCAGCCAGATTCTTACCCACATGTAGCACTGTGGCATTCAAAATAGAGATACGCTTTAGGGATAGATTGTACTTGCAGCTAAAATGGTTCTACTCTGCTTTGCAACTCTTTTTTTTTTTCTCCCCATGAAAAAAAATCTTTAGTACTTCTTCTTTAATAATATTCACTCATTAAAAAGTTTATTTTTCCTGTGATTGTAAAGAAGACATTTTGTATATGCTCTATCTTATTAGCAAAAATTCACTCTTGTCTCAAGTAGTCCCTGCGGCCATTTCTAATGTAACCATGTCATTTCAAGTGACCTAGAACCTTAAATTAACAATTAATGCACAGGCACGTCATTATTTTAAATTTCATATGTATTCCATATAACTTGGACTCTCTCCAAACTATTTTTTAACATGTCAGAACAGAATATTCATCTGAATTTGATTTTCTAAAAAGTCAGTGATAAAGATTACCTTTGCACTTTCATACTGGATAATAAATCTCACTCTGATAATCATAATTTTTCTCTTCTAATTCCTAAATTTTGGAATTCACTCATTACTCAACTGAAGAATAATTAATCCTATCCCCTTTTTTGGAATAAGCCTATGACGTATTTATTAAAAATAGTTAAATGCAGTTGCTGCCAGGAAAGTATCCCTTTAAAATCAATCTTGTTTTTACTAACTTTTCTACTCCACAGCTTATGTTACTTAAAGTATTCATTTATATGTATTTTACTCTATAATTCAGCATACCATACATATTTCTCAGTCTTGAATAACTGCATATTGCTATTTTCTGCATTTTAAATTTGATAGTCTTGTCATTATTTGTTGTGTTTTACATAGCAAAAATTTTGTGTATGTATTTTCATATTACTGTTTTATTATGGTATTATATAGTCCTATGAGTGTGACTGAAAAAGGTCCATCTGGATCACCTTTCAATGTTCTTTCAAATGGTCCTGTACTTAGTGTAACAGTCATGTTCTGCTGAAATATGCCAGAACATCCCATTCAGAACATGATGATTTCATTCATGAAGCAGAGAACAAAAAAATACAATAAAACTCAGTCAGAATTAATAAACATTAATTTGTGGTGTATTACAGATGCAATGGGAATGTTTTATGGTCTTGGTAGGTTCACTTATCACAATTTCATGCTGATCATTCTAATGTTATATAAAACCTGAAGTAAATAATCAGTAGTAATATTACTAACACCACTGACATTAGTCATGTATATATTAATTGGAGAAGCACAAAAGTGCAATATTTAAGTGGATCCAGGGGAGTCACTTAAGATGGATATAGTAGCAATCTGGTACCCTTGTGAATGAAATACCCAATGTACTTTAGAGAAAATTATACAAAAACGAATCAGTATTTCATACAGAGACACAGGTCACATCAGGGTTTTTGTCCTGAATTGTATCATGGTGTATGGATCTTTGGAGATGGAACCATGTTAACTGTCAAAAGTAAGTCACCTTTTATCCATATTCATTCTGATATGTTTTGTTCATTAATTTCAAAATAAGAGATTTCCATGTTTATAAACTAAATAGGCAGATTCTTACCCAACCATTTGTAGCACTCTGGCATTCAAAAATATGGATATATTATGGGGACAGATAGTGTTTGCAGCTACATTTTTTCTGCTTTGTTTTGTAACTGATTTGTTTACCCCATCTAATACAGGTTTCATAACTACTCTATAAAAAATATCCTTTTGTCAAAAATGTACCCCTTCCTGTAATTGTAAAGTAATAATTCTTTACCTGCTCTGCCATTTTAACAAAAATACATTCTTGTCTTAAATGGTGCCTCTGGCCTTTGGTAATGTAACATTTGCTTTAACAGTTGATGGTCTTATTTTAAGTAACCCAGTACCTTAAACAAAAAATGTATGCAGTAGACATGTCATTATGTTAACTTTGCTATGTATGTCATGTACTTTGGACTCTCTCCAAACTAGTTCTAATGTCTCAGAACACAACTGTCATCTAAATAGATTAATTGCCTAAAATGTCAGTAATAAAAATTGCCTTTGTCTTTTCATACCTTATAATAAATTTGACTGCAATAATCATAATTTTTCTCTTCTGGTCCCCTTACTTTGCAAATCACTCCCTACTTACCTGAAGATCAACTAACCCTTATTCTCTTTTTTTGAAATAATCCTATAAAGCATTTATTAAATATTGCTAAATGCAATTGCTTCTAGGACAATAAACCTACATAATCACTTTTCTTTCTTCAAGCTTTTCTACTCTGCAGCTCATGTTACTTGAAGAATTCATCCATATTTATTTTCTTGTACATATTTCTCATACCATGCATATTTCCCCAGTTTCAAACTATTACATATTGCTACTTTATACACTTTAAATTTGATTGTCTGCCTTTATCTGTTTTACTTAGCATTCCTAACTTTACTACAAATTTTGTGTTTGTATTTTCATATGTATTCTTTTTATTATGGTATTAAACAGTTCCCTGGAGTGACTTTGAAAAAAGTCCATCTGAATGACCTTTCAATGTTCTTTTAAATAATCTTGTACATTAGACTAGCAGTCATATATTGCTGAAATATGCCAGCATATCCCATTCAGACCATGATTATTTGATTCATGAAGCAGAAAACAAACACAATAAAACTAAGGCAAAATTAATAAAGAACTTGTGGTGTATTACAGATACAATGGGAATGTTTTATGGTCTTGGTAGGTTCACGTATCACAATTTGGTGCCAGACATTCTAATGTTATATAAAACCTACAGCAGATAGTCAGTAGTAATATTACTAGCACCACGGACATCGGTCATGTATATACTAATTGGAGAAGAACAAAGGTGCAATATCTAAGTGGATCCAGGGGAGCCACTTAAGATGGATATAGTAGCACTCTGGTACACTTCTGAATGAAATGCACAATGCACTTTAGAGAAAATTATACAAAAACTAATCAGTATTTCATACAATCAGAGAAGCAGGGAACATTAGAGGTTTTGTCTTGAATTGTATCACAGCGTATTCATCTCTGGAGGAGACACCAGATTAACTATCCAAAGTAAGTTGTCTGATATCCATATTCATTTTGATATATTTTTTTCATTTGTTTAAAAATAATATATTTCCATTCTTCTGAACTGTTCAGCCAGATTCTTACCCACATGTTGCACTATGGCATTCAAAATAAAGATACGCTTTAGGGATAGATTGTACCTGCAGCTAAAATGGTTCTACTCTGCTTTGCAACTGTCTTTTTTCTCGCTATGAAATAAAATCTTTACTACTTCTTCTTTAATAATATTCACTCATTAAAAAGTTTCTTTTTCCTGTGATTGTAAAGAAGACATTTTGTATATGCTCTATCATAATAGCAAAAATTCACTCTTGCCTCAAGTACTCCCTGCAGCCATTTCTAAAGTAACCACATTTCTTTTAACAGTTGACCATGTTATTTCAAGTGACCTAGAACCTTTAACTAACAATTAATGCACAGGCACATCATTATTTTAAATTTCATATGTATTCCGTATACCTGGGACTCTCTCCAACTTATTTTTAACATGTCAGAACACAACAGTCATCTAAATAATTTAATTTTCTAAAAAGTCAGTAATAAAGATTACCTTTGCATTTTCATACCTCATAATAAACCTCACTGTGGCAATCAAAACCTTTCTCTTCTAATTCCCAAATTTTGGAAACCATTCATTACTCAACTGAAGAATAATTAATCCTATCCTCTTTCTTGGAATAAGACTATGAAGTACTTATTAAAAATTGCTAAATGCAGTTGCTGCTACAAAAGTATCCTTTCGAAAATCTCCCTTGTTTTTTCTAGCTTTTCTACTCACAACTTATGTTACTAAAAGTATTCATTTATATGTATTTTATTGTATAATTCAGCATACCATACATATTTCTCAGTCTTGAATAACTGCATATTGCTATTTTCTGCATTTTAAATTTGATAGTCTTGTCTTTACTTGTTGGGTTTTACATAGCAAAAATTCTGTGTATGTATTTTCATATATACTGTTTTATGAAGGTATTATATAGTCCTATGAGTGTAACTGAAAAAGGTCCATCTGGATCACCTTTCAATGTTCTTTCAAATGGTCCTGTACTTAGTGTAACAGTCATGTTCTGCTGAAATATGCCAGAACATCCCATTCAGAACATGATGATTTCATTCATGAAGCAGAGAACAAAAAAACACAATAAAACTAAGTCAGAATTAATAAACATTAATTTGTGGTGTATTACAGATGCAATGGGAATGATTTATGGTCTTGGTAGGTTCACTTATCACAATTTCGTGCTGCTCATTCTAATGTTATATAAAACCTGAAGTAGATAATCAGTAGTAATATTACTAACACCACTGACATTAGTCATGTATATATTAATTGGATAAGCACAAAAGTGCAATATCTAAGTGGATCCATGGGACTCACTTAAGATGGATAGAGTAGCACTCTGGTACCCTTCTGAATGAAATACCCAATGCACTTTAGAGAAAATTATACAAAACCTAATCAGTATTTCATACAATCAGAGACACAGATCACATCAGGGAGGGTTTTTGTCCTGAATTGTATCATGGTGTATGGATCTTTGGAGATAGAACCATGTTAACTGTCAAAAGTAAGTCACCTTTTATCCATATTCATTCTGATATGTTTTGTTCATTAATTTCAAAATAAGAGATTTCCATGTTTATAAACTAAATAGGTAGATTCTTACCCAGCCATTTGTAGCATTGTGGCATTCAGCATATGGATATATTATTGGGACAGATAGTGTTTGCAGCTACATTTTTTTCTGCTTTGTTTTGTAACTGATTTGTTTACCCCATGTAATACAGGTTTCATAACTACTCTATAAAAAATATACTTTTGTCAAAAATGTACCCCTTCCTGTAATTGTAAAGTAATAATTCTTTACTTGCTCTACCATTCTAACAAAAATACATTCTTGTCTCAAATGGTGCCTCTGGGCTTTGGTAATGTAACATTTGCTTTAACAGTTGACGGTCTTATTTTAAGTAACCCAGTACCTTAAACTAAAAATTTATGCAGTAGACATGTCATTATGTTAACTTTGCCACGTATGTCAAGTACTTTGGACTCTCTCCAAACTAGTTCTAATGTCTCAGAACACACCTGTCATCTAAATAGATTAATTGCCTAAAATGTCAGTAATAAAAATTGCCTTTGTCTTTTCATACCTCATAATAAACTTGACTGCAATAATCATAATTTTTCTCTTCTGGTCCCCTTACTTTGCAAATCACTCCCTACTTACCTGAAGATCAACTAACCCTTATTCTCTTTTTTGCAATAATCCTATAAAGCATTTATTAAATATTGCTAAATGCAATTGCTTCTAGGACAATAAACCTACATAATCTCTTTTCTTTCTTCAAGATTTTCTACTCAGCAGCTCATGTTACTTGAAGAATTCATCCATATTTATTTTTTTGTACATATTTCTCATACCATGCATATTTACCCAGTTTCAAACTATTACATATTGCTACTTTATACACTTTAAATTTGATTGTCTGTCTTTATCTGTTTTACTTAGCATTCCTAACTTTACTACAAATTTTGTGTTTGTATTTTCATATGTATTATTTTTATTATGGTATTAAACAGTTCCCTGGAGTGACTTTGAAAAAAGTCCATCTGAATCACCTTTCAATGTTCTTTTAAATAATATTGTACATTAGACTAGCAGTCATGTATTGCTGAAATATGCCAGCATATCCCATTCAGAACATGATTATTTGATTCATGAAGTGGAAAACAAACACAATAAAACTAAGGCAAAATTGATAAACAATTTGTGGTGTATTACAGATGCAATGGGAATGTTTTATGGTCTTTTTAGGTTCACGTATCACAATTTGGTGCCGGTCATTCTAATGTTATATAAAACCTACAGCAGATAATCAGTAGTAATATTACTAACACCATGGACATCAGTCATGTATAGACTAATTGGAGAAGAACAAAAGTGCAATATCTAAGTGGATCCAGGGGAGCCACTTAAGATGGATATAGTAGCACTCTGGTACACTTCTGAATGAAATGCCCAATGCACTTTAGAAAGAATTATACAAAAACTAATCAGTATTGCATACAATCAGAGAAGCAGGGAACATTAGGGGTTTTGTCTTGAATTGTATCACAGTGTATTCATCTTTGGAGGAGGCACCAGATTAACTATCCAAAGTAAGTCATTTGATATCCATATTCATTTAGATGTATTTTTTCATTTGTTCAAAAATAATATATTTCCATGCTTCTGAACTGTTCAGCCAGATTCTTACCCACATGTAACACTGTGGCTTTCAATATAGAGATACACTTTAGGGATAGATTGTACTTGCAGCTAAAATGGTTCTACTCTGTTTTGCAACTGTTTTTGTTTTTCTCCTCATGAAATAAAACCTTTAAAACTTCTTCTTTAATAATATTCACTCATTAAAAAGCTTCTTTTCCTGTGATTGTAAATACGTCATTTCTAAATGCTCTGTCATTATAGCAAAATTTCACTCTTGTCTCAAGTAGTCCCTGCGGCCATTTCTAATGTAACAACATTTCTTTTAACAGTTGACCATCTTATTTCAAGTGACCTAGAAACTTAAACTAGCAATTAATGCACAGGCACATCATTATTTTAAATTTCATAAGTATTCCATATAACTTGGACTCTGTCCATACTATTTTTAACATGTCAGAAAATAGCATTCATCTAAATAATTTAATTTTCTAAAAAGTCAGTAATAAAGATTATCTTTGCAATTTCATACCTCATAATAAACCACACTCTGGTAAAAATCATTTTGTCTCTTCTAATTCCTAAATTTTGGAATTCATTAAATACTCAACTGAAGAATAATTAATCCTATCCTCTTTTTTGGAATAAGCCTATGAAGTATTCATTAAAAATTGTTAAATGCAGTTGCTGCTAGGAAACTATGCCTAGAAAATTTATCTTGTTTTTACTAACTTTTCTACTCCACAACTTATGTTACTCAAATTATTCATTTATATGTATTTTACTCTATAATTCAGCATACCATACATATTTCTCAGTCTTGAATAACTGCATATTGCTATTTTTTTGCATTTTAAATTTGATAGTCTTGTCTTTATTTGTTGTATTGTACATAGCAACAATTTTGTGCATGTATTTTCATATGTACTGTTTTATTAAGGTATTATATATTTCCATGAGTGTGACTGAAAAACATCCATCCAGATCACCTTTCAATGTTCTTCCAAATGATCCTGTACTTAGAGTAGCAGTCATCATCTGCTGAAATATGCCATAACATCCCATTCAGAAAATGATGATTTCATTCATGAAGCAAAAAAACAAACACAATAAAACTAAGGCAAAACTAATAAACAATCTGTGGTGCATTACAGATGCAAAGGGGAATGTTTTATGGTCTTGGTAGATTCACTTATCACAATTTGGTGCTGATCATTCTATGCTGATCATTCTAATGTTATATACAACCAGCAGTAAGCTATCAGTAGTAATGTTAATAACACTCCTGACATTAGACCTGTATACACTAATTGGAGAAGTACAAAAGAGAAATATCTAAGTGGATCTAGGGGAGTGACTTAAGATGGATATAGTAGCACTCTGGTGCACTTCTGAATGAAATGCCCAATTCACTTTAGAGAAAATTATACAAAAACTAATCAGTATTTCATGCAATCAGAGAAGCAAGGAACATTGGGGGTTTTGTCTTAAATTGTATCACAGTGTATTCATCTTTGGAAGAGGCACCAGATTAACTATCCAAAGTAAGTTGTCTGATATCCATATTCACTTAGATATATTTTTTCATTTGTTTAAAAATAATATATTTCCATTCTTCTGAACTATTCAGACAGATTCTTACCCACATGTAGCACCTTGGCATTCAAAATAGAGATATGTTTAGGGATAGATTGTACTTGCAGCTAAATGGTTCTACTCTGCTTTGCAACTCTTTTTGTTTCTCCCCATGAAATAAAATCTTTAATACTTCTTCTTTAATAATATTCACTCATTAAAAAGTTTCTTTATACTGTGATTGTAAAGAAGACATTTTGTATATCCTCTATCATAATAGCAAAAATTCACTCTTGTCTCAAGTAGTCCCTGTGACCATTTCTAATGTAACTACATTTCTTTTAACAGTTGACCATGTTATTTCAAGTGACCTAGAAGCTTAAACTAACAATTAATGCACAGGCATGTCATTATTTTAAATTTCATATGTATTCCATATACCTTGGACTCTCTCCAAACTATTTTTCACATGTCAGAACAGAACATTCATCTAAATAATTTGATTTTCTAAAAAGTCAGTGATAAAGATTACCTTTGCACTTTCATACTGGATAATAAACCACACTCTGATAATCATAATGTTTTCTCTTCTAATTGCTAAATTTTGGAATTCATTCATTACTCAACTGAAGAATAATTAATCCTATCTCCTTTTTTGGAATAAGCCTATGACGTATTTATTAAAAATAGTTAAATGCAGTTGCTGCTAGAAAAGTATCCCTCGAAAATCTATCTTGTTTTACTAACTTTTCTACTCCACAGCTTATGTTACTTAAAGTATTCATTTATATGTATTTTACTCTATAATTTAGCATACCATACATATTTCTCAGTCTTGAATAACTGCATATTGCTATTTTCTGCATTTTAAATTTGATAGTCTTGTCATTATTTGTTGTGTTTTACATAGCAAAAATTTTGTGTATGTATTTTCATATGTACTGTTTTATTACGGTATTATATAGTTCCATTAGAGTGACTGAAAAAGGTCCATCTGGATCACCTTTCAATGATCTTTCAAGTAATCCTGTACGTAGAGTAGCAGTCATATTCTGCTGAAATATGCCAGAACATCCCATTCAGAACATGATGATTTCATTCACGAAGCAAAAAACAAACAATAAAATTAAGACAAAAGTAAAAAATATTAATTAGTGGTGTATTACATATGCAAAGGTAATGTTTTATGATCTTTGTAGGTTCACTTATCACAATTTGGTGCAGATCATTCTAATGTTACATAAAACCTGCAGTAGATACTCAGTAGTAATATTACTAACACCACGGACATTAGTCATGTATATACTAATTGGAGAAGAACGAAAGTGCAATATCTAAGTGGATCCAAAGGTGTTACTTAATATGGATAAAGTAGCACACTTGTACACTAATGAATGAAATGTCCAATGCACTTTAGAGAAAATTATACAAAAACTAATCAGTATTTCATACCATCAGAGAAGCAGGTGACATCAGGGTTTTTGTCCTGAATTGTATCATGGTGTATGGATCTTTGGAGGTGGAACCATGTTATCTATCAAAAGTAAGTCACCTTTTATCCATATTAATTCTGATATGTTTGATTCATTCATTTCAAAATAAGAGATTTACATATTTATAAACTAAATAGATAGATTCTTCCCCAACAATGTATAGCATTGTGGCATTCAGAAACAGGGATATATTATAGGGACAGATAGTGGTTACAGATATATTTTTTCTCCACTGTTTTCTAACTGATTTTTTCACCCCATATAATACAAGTTTCATAACTAGTCTATAAAAATATCCTTTTGTCAAAAATGTATCCTTTCCTGTGATTGTAAAATAATTATTCTTTACATGCTCTATAGGTCTAACAAAAATTAATTATTGTCCCAAATAGTGCCTCTGTCCTTTGATAATGTAACACTTGCTTTAATAGTTGACCGTCTTATTTCAAGTAACCCAGTACTTTAAACTAAAGATTTATGCAGTAGACATGTCATTATGTTAACTTTTCTATGTATGTCATGCACTTTGGACTCTCTCCAAACTATTTCTAATGTCTCAGAACACACCTGTCATCTAAATTGATTAATTGCCTAAAATGTCAGATATAAAAATTGCCTTTGTATATTCATACCTGATAGTAAACTTGACTGCAATAATCAGAATGTTTCTCTTCTTGTCCCTAAACTGTGGAAATCACTCCCTATTCACCTGAAGACTAATTAACCCTACTCTCTTTTTTCAAATAATCCTATAAAGCATTTATTAAATATTGCCAAATGCAATTCCTTCTAGGACAATAAACCTAAATAATCTTGTTTCTTCAATCTTTTTGACTCTGCAACTCATGCTACTTTAAGTATTCATCCATATGTATTTTCTTGTACATATTCTGAATACTGTACATATTTTCTCAGTTTCAAACTATTACACATTGCTACTTTATGCACTTTAAATTTAAAAATCTGTCTTTACCTCTTTTACTTTGCATTCCTAACTTGCTACAAATTTTGTGTTTGTGCTTAAATATGTATTCTTTTATTATGGTATTATACAGTTCCCTGGAGTGAGTCTGAAAAAAGTCCATCTGAATCACCTTTCAATGTTCTTTCAAATAAATCTTGTACATTAGACTAGCAAACATGTATTGCTGAAATATGCCAGCATATCCCATTCAGAACATAATTATTTGGTTCATGAAGAAGAAAAAAACACAAAAAAATGAAGGCAAAATTAATAAACATTAATTTGTGGCGTATTACAGATGCAATGGGAATGTTTTATGGTCTTGGTAGGCTCACTTATCACAATCTGGTGCCGATCATTCTAATGTTATATAAAACCTACAGCAGAAAATCAGTTGTAATATTACTAACAGCACTGATATTAGTCATGTATATACTGATTGGAGAAGCACAAACATGCAATATCTAAGTTGATCCAGGGGTGTCACTTAATATAGTAGCACTCTGCTACACTTCTGAATGAAATGTCCACTGCACTTTAGAGAAAATTATACAAGCAGTAATCAACATTTCATACCATCAGAGAAGCAGGTTAAATCAGAGTTTTTGTCTTGAATTCTATCACAGTGTATTCATCTTTGGAGGAGGCACCACATTAATTGTCCAAAGTAAATCATCTGATATCCATATTCATTTTGATATGTGTTTTTCATTTGTTTAAAAATAATATATTTCCATGCGTTTGAACTGTACGGCCAGATTCTTACCCACATGTAACACTGTGGCATTCAAAATAGAGATACACTTAGGGATGGATTGTAGTCATAGCTAAAATGGTTCTACTCTGCTTTGCAACTGTTTTTTTTTCTCCCCATGAAATAAACCTTTTAAAATTTCTTCTTTAATAATATTCACTTATTAAAAAGTTTTTTTCCTGTGATTGTAAAGAAATTATTTTGTAAATGCTTTATCATTATAGCAAAAATTCAGTCTTTTCTCAAGTAGTGCCTGAGGCCATTTCTAATGTAACAACATTTTTTTTAACAGTTGACCATGTTATTTCAAGTGACCTAGAACCTTTAACTAACAATTAATGCACAGGCACGTCATTATTTTAAATTTCATATGTATTCTGTATACCTGGGACTCTCTCCAACTTATTTTTAAATGTCAGAACACAACAGTCATCTAAATAATTTAATTTTCTAAAAAGTCAGTAATAAAGATTACCTTTGCATTTTCATACCTCATAATAAACCTCACTGTGGCAATCAAAATGTTTCTCTTCTAATTCCAAATTTTGGAAACCATTCATTGTTCAACTGAAGAATAATTAATCCTATCCTCTTTCTTGGAATAAGCCTATGAAGTATTTATTAAAAATTGCTAAATGCAGTTGCTGCTGCAAAAGTATCCTTTCGAAAATCTCTCTTGTTTTTTCTAGCTTTTCTACTCACAACTTATGTTACTAAAAGTATTCATTTATATGTATTTTACTCTATAATTCAGCATACCATACACATTTCTCAGACTTGAATAACTACATATTGCTATTTTCTGAATTTTAAATTTGATAGTCTTGTCTTTACTTGTTGGGTTTTACATAGCAAAAATTCTGTGTATGTATTTTCATATATACTGTTTTATTAAGGTATTATATAGTCCTATGAGTGTGACTAAAAGAGGTCCATCTGGATCACCTTTCAATGTTCTTTCATATGGTCCTGTACTTAGTGTAACAGGCATGTTCTGCTGAAATATGTCAGAACATCCCATTCAGAACAAGAGGATTTCATTCATGAAGCAGAGAACAAAAAAACACAATAAAACTAAGTCAGAATTAATAAACATTAATTTGTGGTGTATTACAGATGCAATGGGAATGTTTTATGGTCTTGGTAGGTTCACTTATCACAATTTCATGCTGATCATTCTAATGTTATATAAAACCTGAAGTAAATAATCAGTAGTAATATTACTAACACCACTGACATTAGTCATGTATATATTAATTGGAGAAGAACAAAAGTGCAATATCTAAGTGGATCCACGGGCTCACTTAAGATGGATAGAGTAGCAATCTGGTACCCTTCTGAATGAAATACCCAATGTACTTTAGAGAAAATTATACAAAACCTAATCAGTATTTCATACAATCAGAGACACAGGTCACATCAGGGTTTTTGTCCTGAATTGTATCATGGTGTATGGATCTTTGGAGATGGAACCATGTTAACTGTCAAAAGTAAGTCACCTTTTATCCATATTCATTCTGATATGTTTTGTTCATTAATTTCAAAATAAGAGATTTCCATGTTTATAAACTAAATAGGCAGATTCTTACCCAACCATTTGTAGCACTGTGGCATTCAAAACTATGGATATATTATGGGGACAGATAGTGTTTGCAGCTACATTTGTTTCTGCTTTGTTTTGTAACTGATTTGTTTACCCCATCTAATACAGGTTTCATAACTACTCTATAAAAAATATCCTTTTGTCAAAAATGTACCCCTTCCTGTAATTGTAAAGTAATAATTCTTTACCTGCTCTGCCATTTTAACAAAAATACATTCTTGTCTTAAATGGTGCCTCTGGCCTTTGGTAATGTAACATTTGCTTTAACAGTTGACGGTCTTATTTTAAGTAACCCAGTACCTTAAACAAAAAATGTATGCAGTAGACATGTCATTATGTTAACTTTCCTAAGTATGTCATGTACTTTGGACTCTCTCTAAACTAGTTCTAATATCTCAGAACACAACTGTCATCTAAATAGATTAATTGCCTAAAATGTCAGTAATAAAAATTGAATTTGTATTTTCATACCTCATAATAAACTTGACTGCAATAATCATCATTTTTCTCTTCTGGTCCCCTTACTTTGCAAATCACTCCCTACTTACCTGAAGATTAATTAACCCTACTCTCTTTTTTTAAAATAAATCTATAAAGCATTTATTGAATATTACTAAATGCAATTGCTTCTAGGACAATAAACCTACATAATCTGTTTTATTTCTTCAAGCGTTTCTACTCTGCAGCTCATGCTACTTGAACAATTCATCCATATTTATTTTCTTGTACATATTTTGCATACCATGCATATTTTCCCAGTTTCAAACTATTACATATTGCTACTTTATACACTTTAAATTTGATTGCCTGTCATTATCTGTTTTACTTAGCATTCCTAACTTTACTACAAATTTTGTGTTTGTATTTTCATATGTATTATTTTATTATGGTATTATACAGTTCCCTGGAGTGAGTTTGAAAAATGTCCATCTTAATCACCTTTCAATGTTCTTTTAAATAATCCTGTACATTAGACTAGCAGTCATGTATTGCTGAAAAATGCCAGCATATCCCATTCAGGACATGATTATTTGATTCATGAAGCAGAAAACAAACACAATAAAACTAAGGCGAAACTAATAAACAATCTGTGGTGCATTACAGATGCAAAGGAGAATGTTTTATGGTCTTGGTAGATTCACTTATCACTATTTGGTGCTGATCATTCTAATGTTATATACAACCAGCACTAAGCAATCAGTAGTAATGTTACTAACACTCCTGACATTAGTCCTGTATATACTAATTGGAGAAGCACAAAAGTCCAATATCTAAGTGGCTCCAGAGGAGTCACTTAAGATGGATATAATAGCATTCTGGTATACTTCTGAATGAAATGCCCAATGCACTTTAGAGAAAATTATACAAAAAACAATCAGTATTTCATACAATCAAAGAAGCAAGTCACATCAGTTTTTTTTTTCCTGAATCGTATCATGGTGTATGGATCTTTGGAGGTGGAACCGTGTTAACTGTCAAAAGTAAGCCACCTTTTATCCATATTTATTCTGATATGTTTTGTTCATTCATTTCAAAATAAGAGATTTCTATGTTTATAAACTAAATAGATTCTTACCCAACCATGTGTAGCATTATGGCATTCAGAAACAGGGATATATTATAGGGACAGATAGTGGTTGAAAATATATTTTTTTTCTCCACTGTTTTCTAACTGATTTTTTCATACCATGTAATACAAGTTCCATAACTAGTCTATAAAAATATCCTTTTGTCAAAAATGTATCCTTTCCTGTGATTGTAAAGTAATTATTCTTTACCTGCTCTACCATTCTAACAAAAATTCATTCTTGTCCCAAATAGTGCCTCTGTCCTTTGGTAATGTAGCACTTGCTTTAACAGTTGACCATCTTATTTCAAGTAATCCAGTACCTTAAACTAAAGATTTATGCAGTAAACATGTCATTATGTTAACTTTCCTATGTATGTCATGTACTTTGGGCTCTCCCCAAACTATTTCTAATGTCTCAGAACACACCTGTCATCTAAATAGATTAATTGCCTAAAATGTCAGTAATAAAAATTGCCTTTGTATTTTCATGCCTCATAATAAACTTGACTGCAATAATCATAATTTTCCCTCCTGGTCCCCAAAGTTTGGAAATCACTCCTTACTCACCTGAAGACTAATTAATGCTACTCTCTTTTTTAAAATAATCCTATAAAGCATTTATTAAAAATTGCTAAATGCAGTTGCTTCTAGGACAATAAACCTACATAATCTCTTTTGTTTCTTCAAGCTTTTCTACTTCACAACTTAGGCTACTTTAAGTGTTCATCCACATGTATTTTCTTCTACATATTCCGCATACTATGCATATTTTCCCAGTTTCAAACTATTACATATTGCTACATTATGCCTTTAAATTTGTCTGTCTGTATCTGTTTTACTTTGCATTCCTAACTTTAGTACACATTTTGCGTTTGTGTTTTCATATGTATTCTTTTATTATGGAATTATACAGTTCCCTGGAGTGAGGCTGAAAAAAAGTCCATCTGAATCAGCTTTCAATGTTCTTTTAAATAATCCTTTACATCAGACTAGCAGTTGTGTATTGCTGAAATATGCCATCATATCCCATTCAGAACATGATTATTTGATTCATGAAGCAGAAAACAAACAAATAAAACTAAGGCAAAATTAATAAACATTAATTTGTGGTGTATTACAGATGCATTGGGAATGTTTTATGGTCTTGGTAGGTTCACGTATCACAGTTTGGTGCCGATCATTCTAATGTTATATAAAACATGCAGTAGATACTCAGTAATAATATTACTAACACCACTGACATTAGTCCTGTATGTACTAATTGGAGAAGCACAAAAGTCCAATATCTAAGTGGATCCAGTGGAGTCACTTAAGATGGATATAATAGCACTCTGGTACCCTTCTGAATGAAATGTCCAATGCACTTTAGAGAAAATTATACAAAACCTAATCAGTATTTCATACAATCAGAGACACAGGTCACATCAGGGTTTTTGTCCTGAACTGTATCATGGTGTATGGATCTTTGGAGATGGAACCATGTTAACTGTCAAAAGTAAGTAACCTTTTATCCATATTCATTCTGATATGTTTTGTTCTTTCATTTCAAAATAATAGATTTCCATGTTTATAAACTAAATAGATAGAATCGTACCCAGCCATATGTAGCATTCAATAACATGGATATATTATAGGGACAGATAGTGGTTGCAGCTAAATTTTTTCCTGCTCTTTTTTGTAACTGATTTTTTGCGCATTAAAATGCAAGTTTCATAACTACTATTTAAAAATTATATTTTTGTCAAAAATATATCCTTTCCTGTGATTGTAAAGTAATTATTCTTTACATGCTCTGTCATTCTAACAAAAAGTCATTCTTGTCTCAAATAGTGCCCCTGGTCTTTGGTAATGTAACATTTGCTTTAACAGTTGACCATCTTTTATCAAGTAATAACCCAGTACCTTAAACTAAAAGTCTATGCAGCAGACATGTCATTATGTAACTTTCCTATGTATGTCATGTACTTTGGACTCTCTTCAAACTATTTCTAATGTCTGAGAACACACCTCTCATCTAAATAAATTAATTGCCTTAAAAGTCAGTAATAAAAATTACCTTTGTATTTACATACCTCATAATACACTTGACTGCAATAATCATCATTTTTCACTTCTGGTCCCCAAACTTTGGAAATCAGTCCCTACTCACCTGAAGACAAATTAATCACACTCTCTTTTTATAAATAATCCTATAAAGCATTTATTATATATAGCTAAATGCAATTGCTTCTAGGACAATAAACCTACATAATCTCCTTTCTTTCTTCAAGCTTTTCTACTCTGCAACTCATGCTACTTGAAGTATTCATCCTTATATATTTTCTTGTACATATTCCACATACCATGCATATTTTCCAAGTTTCAAACTATTACATATTGCTATCTTATTCACTTTAAATGTGTCTGTCTTTATCTGTTTTACTTTGCATTCCTAACTTAACTACAAATCTTGAGTTTGTATTTTTATATGTATTCTTTTATTATGGTATTATACAGTTCCCTGGAGTTAGTCTGAAAAACATCCATCCGGATCACCTTTCAATGTTCTTTCAAATGATCCTGTACTTAGTGTAACAGAAATGTTCTGCTGAAATATGCCAGAACATCCCATTCAGAACATGATGATTTTATTCATGAAGCAGAAAACAAACTCAATAAAACTAAGACAAAATTAATAAATAATTTGTGGTGTATTACAGCAGCAATGGGAATGTTTTATGGTCTTGCTAGGTTCACTTATCACAATTTGGTGCAGATCATTCTAATGTTATATAAAACTGCAGTAGGTAATCAGTAGTAATATTACTAACACCAGGACATTAGTCATGTATATACTAATTGGAGAAGCACAAAAGTCCAATATCTAAGTGTCTCCAGGGGACTCACTTAAGATGGATATAGTAGCACTCTGTTACCCTTCTGAATGAAATGCCCAATGCACTTTAGAGAAAATTATACAAAAACTAATCAGTATTTCATACAATCAGAGAAGCAGGGAACATCAGGGTTTTTGTCCTAAACTGTATCATGGTGTATGGATCTTTGGAGGTGGAATCACATTAACTGTCAAAAATAAGTCACCTTTTATCCATATTCATTCTGATATGTTTTGTTTGTTCATTTCAAAATAAGAGATTTCCATATTTATAAATTAAATAGAAAGATTCTTACTCAACCATGTGTAGCATTGGGGCATTCAAAAACAGGAATATATTATGGGGACAGATAGTGGTTGCAGCTAATTTATTTTTCTGTTCCATTTTGTAACTGATTTTTTCACCCCATGAAATACAAATTTCATAACTTCTCTTTCAAAAATATCCTTTTGCCAAAAATGTATCCTTTTCTGTGATTGTAAAGTAATTATTCTTTATATGCTGTATCATTCTAACTAAAATTCATTCTTGTCTCAAATAGTGCCTTAAACAAAATATCTATGCAGCAGACATGTCATTATATTAACTTTCCTATGTATGCCATGTACTTTGTACTCTCTCCAAACTATTTCTAATGACTCAGAACATACCTGTCATCTAAAAAAAAAATTAATTGTTGAAAGGTCATAATAAAAATTACCTTTTTATTTTCATACCTCATAATAAATCTGACTGCAGAAATGATCTAGTCCCCAACTTTAGAAATTGTTCCCTACTCACCTGAAGAATAATTAATCTTACTCTCTTTTTTTGAAATAATCTTATAAAGCCTTTATTAAATATTAATGCAATTGCTTCTAGGCAATATCCCTATATAATCTCTCTTGTTTTTCAACCTTTTCTACTCCACAATTCTTTTTACTTAAAGTATTCATCAATATGCACTTTACTGTATACATTCCTCATACTATGCATATGGTCTCCATTTTGAAATACTATATATTGCTACTTTATGTATTTTAAATTTAATTTAAATTTAATCTAACTTTATTTTACTTTACACTCCTAACTTTACTACATATCTTGTGTTTGTATTTTCATATGTATTCTTTTATTATGGTATTATACAGTTCCCTGAAGTGAGTCTGAAAAAGGTCCATCTGGATCACCTTTCAAAGTTCTTTCAAACAATCCTGTACTTAGAGTAGCAGTCATACATTGCTGAAATATGCCAGCATATCCCATTCAGAACATGATGATTTCATTCATGAAGCAGAAAACAAACACAATAAAACTAAGGCAAAATTAATAAACATTAATTTATGGTGTATTACAGATGCAATGGGAATGTTTTATGGTCTTGGTAGGTTCACATATCACAATTTGGTGCCGATCATTCAGAGGAGGAAGACCAAAATAATTGTCATAATGAGTAGAATGAAGTGGGAAGGATTTATTGTTTGTCTGAATGTAGGCAGCAAGGATTTTGACAATCAGCGTAAGGATGGATTGTAAACAATTAATTCAGGAAAGAGGGATGACCACTTTACAGCTGTCACACAAACCCAAAAATCTGAAACTGTAGTGGGAAAATAAAGTAATATTTTAAGAAAGAGTATCTACTGTCACTAAATTTAAAAGGCAGCAATCTTAAGTAATAAGAACAGTTAAAACAGTTAAAACAAAACTTGACTGATAGCCTTGTGACCACATCTTGGAAAGAGCTTGGCCACAGGTGGTACCAGTTAGGAGGTAGCAAACAAGATAAAATGTCCAGTGACCTCCTGCCTTTTCTTTTGAGGGGGGGTTGGAATCAATACTGTACGACTAACAACTTGGGGTTTAGGATGGCTACCACTACTGGACCCCATAAATGAAAGCTTCATCTCACATAGGTACATAGGTTGGTACTAGGCTATTGGCCCTAGGGCCTATACAAGCCTAACCATAACAATTCCCTGGATATTTCTTCCCACAATATTTACTTCCCTGGACCCCTGTTAAGTGAATACTAGGCTAACTGCCTTGAAGGGTCACTTTAAACCTAGCCAGTAGTCAGAGGTCAGAATCAAACCTTGTGCCTTGTGTTTATGAGGCAAAGACCTTAACCATTATACCAAACCCACTTAATAATGGGTGAAGTCAAACACGGTAATGCATATGATCTACCCTGGTAGCAAGTAGAATAAGAAAAGTTTTAATTTGGAAAATGTCCTTCTATTGAATACTTGTAGGACAGGAACCACAAAATCTGTCACTGTGAAACAGAATACCTACCAAAACCATTTATACAGACCAAATCACAATAATGTGTTGTACCTATTGCTTGTTATAATACGTCTTTGATATTGTACCATTAAAACTATCTTATAAGAAAACAATTACTTTTTTATTTTTTGCTTTTTAAATAAAAAAACTACTTCATGTTGCAATAATTTATATGACATAAAAACTGTACTAATACTTTAACGTCCACCATATTGTTTTCGCACATCCTTGTATCACAGTGCATATATCTTCATATCAGGAGCTAAGCTTGTAGTGAAATTTAAGACACATTTCTCTTCATATTATCAGACATAATAGCATAAAAATTATATTTTCTGCTTCATTTATCTGGGATATTTTCCTTATGTGTCTATTGTTGCTTCATTGGCATAACCGTGTGTTGCATTTAATACTATATTATTTATAATTTATATATATATATATATATATATATATATATATTTATAGTGAGAGACATAGAGAGAGAGAGATTACATATACATACCTATGTAGATGTATACTTAGTCTGTATTTATATTCAGTCTTGCAGTATGAGGGAAAAAAATATATATATATATATATATATATATATATATATATATATATCTACTGATAATCAGGGTATGATCCAAAAATCGATGTTTACAAAGTCAACCACAAAAGTTCAACTTTGAAAATGCCAACACAATACTACAAAAAGTGCCAAGAAAAAACCTTGGCACATGCAAACAAAGCTAAATAAAAACAGCCTGAAACATTGTTTTTTTGCATGGGGGCAAGCTTCTTGCACCCCTCAAAGCCCCACATTAATTATATATTAACTCCAAGATCACTTAATCTCAGGGATAGGTCACATTTCCCTACCATGAGAATTGTACAGTCTCACACATCTGTCGTCCATCTGTTTAGTCAATCAAATTTGGTCAACTAAACAGATGTCTACCTAACATGGAGACGACCAGCTTCAGCAGACCCGTATATAGCTGAGTGTGTGTGTGTGTGTGTGTGTGTGTGTGTGTGTGTGTGTGTGTGTGTGTGTGTGTGTGTGTGTGTGTGTGTGTGGGTGTGTGTATTTATATGATGTACTATTTCTCTTGGTGATCTGTGGCTAACTTCAACATGTTTGACTTTTACTGTTAATAAAAGCTGCTCATGTGATGTTGCCGTTCTTATGTGCTTTGGATAATTGCAAACCCTTACCTTTAGAATAACTCAGAAGAATTAATATGTAAGAAATTCTGGCAGTAGTGCAAGATCCCTGCATTCCTGTGTGACTCAAACAGAATGTATGATAGCAGCAGAATGTTGTCCTAATATGCCCAACAAATCTATATTCATGACATTAACACAGAAAGATGTTGCAGTGCCATTAACACAATCATGCTGTCACTAACTGGCGTGTATATTGGCATTTCCTAAAGAAAGTATCATATAACAAATTGTTGTGCTAACTTACCTCACATCACTAAGTGTAGACCATTCCAAGTGGAAGTTTCAAAATGTGTGTGCAAAAACAACTCACCGTGCTATATCATTTTTCCAGATAACTTGTGGAATTCATTGTCCATTGATTCAGAGTATGGCAGTTACTCAAGCTCTTTAGAAAATTAGGTGTTTTTGTGGTGCTGTTTGTCATGGAGGATATTTTCTCCTAAGGAAACATTAAGCACACACATAAAGGGAGTCCTTCCTGTTTCCTTGTCATTATGTATTATAATGTTTTATGTTTTTCATGTATAAAAATGAACTACATGGGGACCAAGGTACTAAGAAGGTCACCATTATCTACAATAGTGCATTCTTTGTCCCTTTATATTTGACATTTGCATACTATGACCTTAGGAGAGGATTTTGCAATCCACATTTTATACTCCTTGCCAGGTTTTATAACAGACACAATATCTAGTGAGTAGACAGTTAATGACTGAAGGAAGAAACTGCACAGGCTTTGAGAATTTCAGACCAATATAGATACTGCTTTGTGTTTGTTTGGTCACTGACTCAAAATTTCTTCATCTATGTGTTCAAACTGATGTATGTCTCTATTAATGCTAGTAGTTTTTGGAGATTGCTATAGGGAGAGTTTGCATGATGTTTAAGGTCTTATCCTCACAGATGCAAGTTACAGGGCTTCATTCTGATCTTTGGTTATTGGCAGGGCTTGTAATGGTCTGTAGACTGATAGCCTACCATTTACCTATGAACATCACTGACTTTAGATCGATGAGGTTAATTGGAAGTACTTTATAGGAAGGATGGAAAATGATTGGAGGAGCCAGATGGAAGATGAAGAGATGGATATTACCAGTCCCAGTGTATTCACATGACATAGAAATGTCTGTGACAACATTATATGGAATGCTGGTTGGTAGATAATTACAACTTATTTGAATAACAAGTATCTCTACAAAATAATTCACAATCTCTGGGACAAGCTCCTACTTTCTGTAAAGAAAACCACATTCCTCTCTTTCTTCAAATCTAACATAGATAAATGAATGGAAACGCGCATAGTTATTCTCTGTTTAGTATACCCCCTTGTCCCTTATGGACAGAGAGAGTATCTAGGTGGGTGTGCTAGTGAAACTACAGTAAATAGGCTTCAAAAGGCTTAATTCAGTTATCACCTACTAACAACCTATGAGTCAGCAGTATACTCAGGCAATGGGTGAGCATTTCAATGACAGTCGACAAGCTGTAGGCCCTGAAAGTATATATAAAGTGAGGGAAGCTTATGAGAAAGGCAGTGTAGGCAGGTGGGATGATAGTTCAAAACACTTAAGAGTAAGTAGCAGTTTTAACCGCTGGTGGTAAGCCTGACAAATTTGCTGAAATAAGGACTAAAATAGTTGTTTTACATCTCTGTAATGGATTTTTATTTACCCTAAACAATTTTATAGTGGTGCAAAGTGAAATATTCCCAGATGAATGTGTCAGTAGACCGATGTATGTAGCACAATTCTCCTCTAATATACTTCAATACTCCCAAGTTTTCAAATCAGATCTGCCAAACTAGGATAAATTCAATATCTTCAGCTCAAAAAAAGTTTGACTGACAAGCTGTATAAGTCAACATGTATGCTTGATAAGATAGATAACAGAGAAGAATTCCTTGTTTACAGAGGCAGGAGAGAGCTGTTTCTTGTTACCACTTTCCAGTGATGCATAACTTAATACAAGGTCTAACACCATACAGTTGCTCTACATAGCTAGGCATATAAGGTGTCATGACCCCCTAACCAGACTTGCATATAACTAGTGTTGGAAACTAGAATTTTCGTTTATGTACATGTTCAATAAATCCTGGCTTTGGTGAAGACAACTTTGCTAAATTGATGTTTGAGGGATACGTGAATCTGCAATCTCCAAGAGTTCCTGTTGTCAAATGCTTTATTTGCTAAAGTTAGCATTTGAGCAAATACTTAAATGTTATTTGTCTGAAAGTCTGCTCCTACTGTATCTATATGTTTGTCTTTCCTTTTTATTTGAGAAGACGTTAATTTACCATCTGTAAGCACTGATAAATAAATTAAAAAAAATAAAAATGTAATGGTGCACTGATTATGTGAAAGGCTGATTATAAACAAATATGTACGGTAAAAGTGGACTGGTTAATAATTCTGTTCCAGGTTAATCACTTTGGTCTAGATAAGAATATCAGTGAACAGTAGTGTAGCAAGAAATAACGCACAGTGTCATAAGACACATGGGATACATGGAAATTCCTGATAAATGCATGGTAAGGTAACATAATGCATGAAATAACAGCATGATTTATTTAAAGAGAATCATTATTTGTTAAAATTCTACTAATCAAGAAATATGATTATTTTTTGAAATTCTACTACTCACAGATTAATAGAGTGCATTTTGTTTTGGTTTTATTTTTTAGCACCATCACCAAAAGCACCGACTGTAAGCCTTCTACCACCATCAAAAGATGAGCTGTCAAGCAAACAAACAGCCACACTGATGTGTTTAATTAATCACTTCCACCCACGAACAGCTAGTGTCACATGGCAAGGGGATGCAACAGTGATAAATTCAGGAGTACAAAACAGTGAAGTCAGGGCAGATGGGGCCAGTGATTATATGATGAGCAGTTACCTTACACTTCCAGCAAATGACTGGAAACGCTATAATATGATCAGCTGTGTGGTGTCACATGAATCCAAAACAATCACAGAAAGTCTCAAGACGTCAGAATGTCTTTAAACATCCTGAGATCTCTGAAATGACACACAATACAGATTACAAAGTCTAATATTATATCTATTGTATGTCTACTTCTTGGTAATTCAGCAGTTCATTTTGCGATGCTGGTGTACTTGTTTTGTTTTGTAGAAGTGAATGTTTTCACAGAGATATTCTCTGTCACTTTAACATTTGTTTATACTTTGCTTGGTTACCATTGGTACTAGTTTTTCAACTAAATATAACGCAACTTCCAATATATTTTTGTGTGACAACAGCAATACATTGTCATAGATGTTGTATCATAACAATGTACCTACTGTCTAGCAAAGATAATCTGCATAGAAAATATATTTGTGTAGTTGTCTTTCTGCAATAAAACATTCTATTTAAAATGCACTCAGCTCTCTTGTGTTTTCAGTACCCTAAAAGGTTTTAGGCAAGTTAAGGGATGCAAGAGTCGACTTTAAACTAAAACACAACCTACAGGTGTAGCAAGGTTAGTAACTATTGTAAATTCAATATCTGGAGAGCTTTTCTTGTTTATTTATTTGTTTATTACTTATTTATTCATCTGGTTTACTTATTTTGAATTTGTTAACTGGGGTAGAACACTAATTCCATTAGACCTATATTAGTCTGTTGCTGATTAGTGGGAGAAACTGAGAAATAGCATTCCTCATTTAGCTAGAAATATCTCTATATTTAGCTAGAGAGCTTGTTTGGCTTGCTTGCTGTACTCTGCCTGACCTCCTCTAGCAGCAATTAAACTAAAAATCTTCTCCAAAGCAGACTATAACCTCTTACAGGATGGTATAAATAGCTTCACTGCACCTCCTCCCTCAGATGGAACTGGCAACTATGCTGAGCTCTAAACCAATGCTTTATACAAACACCTGTATAGCTGCATCAACTCTGCCTTACCTGGTAGGACCAAAACAAGCTCCTCAAGGAATAACAAACCTTCCTGGTGCACAACTTCCATTAACAGGCTTTACAATAAGAGGAAGAAATTGCTGTCTAAGAGTAAAAGGGACCGAACCCTAAACTGGAAACAATCCCTCCTAAGCTTAGACAAGCAAATAAGACTTCTTGTGAAGTCCTCCAAAGCAAGCTACAAATCCAAATTCGCTTCCTCAATAAAGAACAACCACAAGGCATTCTACAGTTAATCCATAAACTAAAAGGAAAGGCCCAGATTTGTGCCCAATTCTTATTCAATGATACCAAATGTACTGAGCATGTGGACATAGCTAACCTGTTGGCCGACAGGTTCTGTGAAAACTTCACTCCCCTATCCCCGCCGCAAATACTCCATGACATCCCTACCACCTGTCCCCTACCCTGTATCTCTAAAGAGCAGGTCATAAATGCCCTGTCTAAGACCAAAAACACAGCATCTATGGGACCTGATAACATCCCAGACTGTGTCCTACATGGGCTCAAATATGAATTAGCGACACCACTGGGTACTTCATGGGCTTTGACGCAGCTGAATGGAAAACAGCTACCATTATTCCCTTGCACAAAGGTGGTGTTTCCACTGACCCCAGGAACTCTAGACCTATTAGCCTGACTAGCCTTATCTGCAAGGCCATGGAGTGAATCATCATGGACCTTATCAATAAAGATATAGGAAATCTCCAAACACTTGACCCTACTCAGTTTGTATTTGTCAGGGGACATTGAGCCTGTTAAACCTGGTGGACTTCATTGAGACAGTCAGCAAGGCCCTGGACAAGGGAAAACTTGTGCATACAGTCTAGCTGAACTTAGTCAAGGCATTTGACATTATCCTCTACTCTGGCATCATTGACAAACTCACCAAACTAGGCATCAACCCTTATGTTGTTAGATGGGTCGCTAACTGGCTCACTGATAGAACTTACATAGTCAAAACAGGGGAATTCACCTCCATCAGCAGACCTGTAATCAGTGATGTTCCACAGAGATCAGTCCTGGGACCTCTACTGTTTGGGATCTATTTCTCTGAAGTACAAGCAAAAACTAAAGGTCTGTGACTGACAAAGTTTGCTGATGACTGCAAACTGGTAGTGGACATAGAATCTCCAAATGATGTCAACATCCTACAAGAGGGTCTTATACAAACCAATGACTGGTGCCAGAGTCATGGTCTTAAACTCAATGCAAAAAATGTATTATCATTCCTCTTGGTAAGAGCAGTGTTCCTGCTAACTACCATATTAATAGCAACAATTTAAGTATGCAGTCAGTGGTGAGAGACCTGGGCACGCAGGGTGACAGCGACCTTACCGTTGACCACCGCATACAGGGGCAAGTATTGTTTATTTCATAAGTAAGGGCATTGTTTCCAGAAAAAAAGAAGTTATAACCACCCCGTACTCTTCTGTCATCAGGCCAATAATTGAGTGCAACATCCCTTTTGGTATGTACCTTTCCAATCACTTCCAGCAATTGGAGAGACCACAAAGGTTCCTCACAAGGAAAATTCTAGATCTTCAACATCTGTCCTATGGAGATGGACTGAAATAACTGGCACTTTCCACTGTTTCATACAGACTACTCAGAGGCGATCTCTGCCTACCATACAAGGCAATCTCTGACCCTGCATTATTGGAAATGCTGCATATCTGTAAGTCAAATGGTACACGGGTTACTCACTCCAAAGACCTTAACCTGGTATGTGACATTAATCAAACCTGCAGGAGGGACAGATTTGTCTCCCAGAGGTTACCAAACCTTTGCAACAGACTCCCACTTCATGTCAAACAGAGCACCTCAGTTGCCCTCTTCAAACCCAATCTGGACAATTGGATGGGTGACCATAAATTCACCACAGGGGGTTCTACCTGTGTCCCTCTTTGACAGGGGCAGTAGGTGCTGATCATGGAAATAAAGGTAAGAACTTGGCTAGGCTTGCAAGGGTCCTAGGGCCATTAGCCTAGTAACTTTCTATGATCCTATAATCCTAAGAATATTGCTGATCTCTATCTGCATTTTATTTTTCATACCCACCCACTCAACTGGTTGTATTCCTAAACTCAGTAGTTTTTGAGTTGCCCGCCCCTACTATAAATCTGATTTTGGACACTCCTTCCAGTCCTATCTCATCAGCTCATTCTGCTGAGTACAGAAAGATCATTTGGGAAGGCCCAACCCCTTATTTTCTTAATGTTGAATTATCTATTTCTTAGTAATTAAACAGTTTATTTTTCACTGCTTTTGCACTTTGAACTGCATTTCTACCATATCACTGCTTATTTGGACTGTTTTCTTTTTTCAGAAATTGTTGCACTTTCTTTGCTATAGCCTAGACTAGATTCAGACCTGCTGAATTCCGTTCTGTTTGTGTCACTTAAGCACTAATCCAGGCCATCGTTTGTTGGAGAAGGTTCTCCTGCACCGTAGTGGCAGGAGTGTACAATTAGAACTCATCTGATTGAAGGTTGCCACAGCAAGGCTCAGTTTTGAGCTTTTTTATTGGTTAATTTGCTTAAATCAGTTTGTTGTCATTTACTACATAAGCACCATGTTTGCACAGGTTTGCACTTGTTTGAGCATCACTCACTGCCCAGTAACAGTGGGCACCATTGGCGGTTATAAATGTAAACACTTCTCCCTGCAAATTTTCCCTTAGTACTCTGCTGGTACTCCATTGGTGAGTTCTCACTCCTGAGGTACCAACACAGATCTACCCACTAGCCCTTCATATTTTTTTCTCCACTTCTCCTGTCCTCCACTTTACCTAGTCCTTCCTGTCCTTTTCCTGTCTTCTGACCACATCAACTTACCTAGCATTATGGATGGACAATTTCCCACAGTTTCCCCAACCAGCTTGATTGACATGGGCATCCTGAGGTAATGTAGCAAGTGCCTCATGTACACTGGCAACCCACTTCTTCTAGTCCACACAAATTCATTATGTGAGATGCATCTATATCAAGAACCTAAGATCCAGGTTCTCTCGCTCACCAGTCAGTTCATCTGATACTAAGCAGGTTGTCAGCATGCACACCTCACCTCCTGCACCTACCAAACCAACAACACATAAACCTACATATGCGGAGGCCCTTACCAGAAGCTTACCTAAACATCAGAGACCTCCCAAACACAAATACAAGCATGATGCACATAACACATCCTTAGTAGTACATAATACACATAACATATCACACATCAGTGTCTCACCAGTCAAGCCCCCTAAAACATAACACAAAAACAAATATCTCAGTCACAAGTGGCTCAACTGTGAGAAACACAGATATCCCTCTCACCGGGTTGGATAAGGAAAAAATCATGCTCAGCTGTCTTTCAGGTGCCAGGATCCACCACATCACACATGCACTCATGTCTCTCAACATCAGTCACTGTTATGACTCCATCACATTCTATGTTGGTGTGAACAACTTGAGACGTACCTCACTGGACTATACAAAGAGAGACATGACTGAGCCCTCTGATTGTGTGTCTTAGACAGGTATGTTCCTAGCCTTAAGCAGCATTTTTCCTTTGTATAGGATGACACCTCAATAAAAACAAAAGATGATTGACTTCAACAATTGGCTTAATTTCTGGTGTCATTCAAAGGGGATCTAGTGTCTGTCAGCTGGAATGACATGGCTGACAAACCTCAATGTTTTGCCAGAGAAGATCTTCATCTGTCACCCCTGGTATTTCAATTACTACCTGAGGCTCTTGCCACCCCCATAGTGCATTTTTAGGCAATGTCACAAGAAGAAACTTCCCAATGTAAAAATACCATCTAAAAACAACCTCAAGGTTATGCTGCTAAATGCTAGGAGTCTTAACCTGAAACTGCACTCACTGGAAGCAGTCCTCACCATGGAAGATGCTAACATTTGCGCAGTCACTAAGACCTGGTTTAAAGCTGCAGAGAGCACCCCAGCTATACTGAGTTACATTTCCTTCCACATGTTCAGATCACAAACTGAAGGTGTGAGAACTAAACAAGGTGGTGCATCAATATTAATTAAAGATAAATACACCTCTATATTTATTAAACAGCAGGATTCCCTTGAATTACTTCAGGTGCAATTCACTATAGGTGAGACCCCTCTTCGAGTCATTGCTAGCTATAGGACCCCCTCCATGAATCAGGACATCCACTCAGCCAACTTGGATCTACTTGAGTCAATCAAGATACAAACAAACACCATGGTTTTGGGTGACTTTAATTACCCACTCATTGACTGGGTAAATTAAACATGTTATATCTCACTTGCCCAAAGGTTCCTGGACTTCATTAACTCCATGCCCTGGACCAGCTGGTTGACACATCCACAAGTGGCTCAGACATCATGGATTTGGTGCTCATCAACATGGGGGACTGCTGCACCACCCCCAGTGTGTGGCCATCCGTGGTGAGATCTGACCATAAATCAGTCTCACTAGAAGTAACTATAGCAAAAGACCCCCCCCCCCCCCTCAGCAACAACTAGACTAAAAAATTTCTCCAAGACCAGTTACAACCTTTTACGTAACAGCATAAATAGCTTCATAGCCCCATCTCCTCCATTGGTGGAACAGACACCTATGCTGAGTTATACACCAATGCTTTATATGAGCATGTGTACAATTGTAGTGACTCTGCCATACCTGACAAAACCAAAGCAAGATCTTCAAGGAAAAACAAACCTTCCTGGTCTACAACTGCTATTAATAGGCTATACAACATGTGAAAGAAATTGCCATCTCAGGGTAGGAAGGAACAGTCTCAGAACAGGAAACAATCCCGCCTCAACTTAAACAAGCAAATAACACTCTTAGTGAAATCTACCAAAGCTAACTACAAATCCCAATTAGCTTCCCTAACTAAGGATAATGACAAGGTGCTCTTTAGTTGCATCCACAACCTCAAAGGTAAGGCCCAGATTTGTGTGGAACTCATAGTTAATGCTACAACATATACAGAACATGTGGCTATAGCAAACCTACTGGCTGACAGGTTCAGTGAAAACTTCACTCTCCTGTCCCTGTCCCATATACTCCAAAGCATCCCTAACACCTGTCCCCCACATAGTATCTCTGAGGAACAGGTCTTAAACACCTTCTCCAAGACCAAAAACACAGCCTCTATGGGAACAGACAACATCCCGGGCTGTGTTCTACATGGGTTAAAACAGGAATAAGCATCACCACTGGGTACGCTTTTCAATCACAGGCTAAGCACTTGCTTCATCCCAGCAGAATGGGAAACAGATACCGTCATCCCTTTGCACAAAGGGGGTGCACCCCCACAGACCCCAGGAACTATAGACCCATTAGCCTGACCAGCCTTATCTGCAAGGCCATGGAATGAATCATCATGGGTCTTATTAACAAAGATATAGGAAATCTCTAAATGCTCATCCCCACCCAGTCTGGCTTTGTCAAGGGGAGATCATGCCTGTTAAATTTGGTGGAGTTCTTGGAGACAGTGACCAAAGGTCTAGATGAGGGCAAATCTGTGCATACAGCCTACTTAGATTTAGCCAAGGCCTTTGACACAATCCCTCACTCAGTCATCATTGATAAACTCACCCAGCTGGGTATCAACCCATATATTGTTAGGTAGCTTGCAAACTGGCTTACCGATAGAACTCATACAGTCAAAATAGGGGACTCCACCTCTTCCAACAGACCTGTAATCAGTGGTGTTCCACAGGGATCTGTTCTGGGACCTCTGCTCTTTGGAATCTACTTCTCTGAAGTACAGGCTAAAACTAAAGGACTGTGACTGACAACATTTGCTGATGACTGCAAACTGTAAGCAATCATTGAAACCCCTAGCAATGTCAACATCCTACAAGAAGGTCTTATGCGCACTAATGGCTGGTGCCAAAGTCATGTTCTTAAACTTAATACAAAAAAATGTATTATCATCCCCTTTGGCAAGGTGTGTGTGTTGCCCAGGTGGAGAAAGAAATTTAGTAAGGGGTCCAAGAAAATCCTCAGGCATTTGAATAAAGTGACATTTTCAATAGTATTATTCAGATGATTGATTACTTGTACAGTTCTGGATATAGAAGAGAACTTTTGTCTAGTTCCAAAAAGCATATTTTTGGTTTGAGAGGAGTTAATCAGTAAGCATTTATGGCTGACCAATTGAATAAGGGCATGAAAATTATCCTGAACTTCAAGTTTAAAAGACAAGGTAAATGGTTAGCGTGGAATAGGACCATTTCATCACCACAAAGCAGAAGAAGACTATGGGGTAAGTCAAAAGGGAGTTTGATGATGCAGACAGAAAATAAGAGAGGCACCTGAATAGATTTCTTGGGTACATCTTTCTACAGAGAGACTGATGGAGAGGATTACAAGCTTAAAATTCACTGAGAAGTGGAGGTTGAAGAAGTAGTTTTTGAACTGGGTCAGTGTGTCACTGCTAATGGCTATTTAAGTGAGGTGTTCTAGGAGAACTGTGTGATTCACAAGCTCAATGGCTCCAGTGAGGTCAACAGAAATAGGTCCAATAATTAGAACTTTGACCATTCCAAGAAAAACATTTTTACTAAACCTCCAGATAGCTGTGGATATAGTGCGATTGATCCAAAAGCCATGATGCTTTTGAGACAGAGAGAAGGTAGTACTGGTTGATGTACTGAGTGAGCTGCAAGTAAAGTCATTTTTCAAGAATTGTTCCTAGCGGGTTCCTATCGCTTGGTCGAAAACTGTAAATGGCGAATGCGTATTTAACGAACCCGATTGGTCGAAACGTCGAAACTTTGCGCGAGTAACACGGAAATCTCCATATGGAATATTTTCCCTTTACTTCAATGTAGTGCGATCTCGGAGTAGGAATATTTACGTAGGGGGGTGTGGGGGGCGCAGCGTTTAGGTAAGTATAGTTTTTTATTTTTATTTTTTTAATTATATTTTCGAAATTTCAAACATCGCTCATATGGTGTCGACCATATGGTGTTCGATGTCTGAAACTTTGGACAAAATAATATAGACCCGTTCCTAGCATAGGTAGAAAAGAAATGTGAAGAAAATCTGAGGGTTTAGAAGGACTGGTTTTCTTATGGAGAGGTTTTACAATGGCATTTTCCAGAAATTAGGCATAATTTTAAGTGTCATACTCAGGTTGTAGATGTGTTTCAATGGGAATATAATGCTGTCTCTTGTTGTTGTTGTTGTTGTTGTCTTTCGGCTTTTCCCGGTTAGGGGTCGCACAGCAGAACTCCGGTCCGCTAATGATTGGCAGTAGATTTTCACAAACGGCAAGGTGCCAGCTCGACTTTCAACCTTCAATGAAGGCATGCCCATTTACATATGTCTTTCGAACACCCACCCAACCATAGGGAGGACATGCAGACTCCACACAGAAGGCACTCCTCGCACTCTAGCCGAGAAATGAACGGGAGAGCCTCTTGCTGTGAGGCAACAATGCTATCGCTGCACCTGTCTCTACAGTGATAAATAAACCATGGGTGAAGGCACCCATGAGTTACCATGAAGGTACCAGGCAGTTGTCAAGTTTAATCTTGCATTTGTTTTTTATGTTTTTTCAGAGGTTTCCAAAGTAGCAGCATTCTCCTTCACCAAGTAATTCTAGCTGAATCACAATATTTTCTTTACATTGCAGACTGGGTTATGGTATGTATTTTAGTGTATTGCCAGATCAGTGCTGATACCTGTATTATCAGAGACATATTATCAGCTGTTACACTTGCTAAATATTAATTAGAAGAAAGTCTGTTCCACAGAGTGTATATATTTCTAGTTTAGCTTCTTACTGTGATTTAACATTCTTTTTGACCAAGCACAGACTGTAAAGGAGTGGTATTATTGAATACTATTTTTATGGCATTAGATGGTTACTAAGGGAAAGCACAGCAAAGGACCACATACGTCTGGGATACATGTGGATGTTTGATAGTACACCTTCAGATTAGGAAGGTTAATTTAAGCAAGTGAACAAGACATCTGTGTAAAAATTTTTTTTGGAAGTGAGCAGCTGCAGATCACATCAGCTCAGCTGCAGATGCATCAGCTCAGCTAGAGCTCGCATATGCCTGAAGTACAAGGCACTCAGAAATCCAGCCCTGATGGAGCTGCTACACATATGCAAGGCAGACAACATGAGGGTCACCTGATCTAGAGAATTAAACTTAGTCAGCAACTCAAACAAAACACGCTGGAAAGACAGATAGGTGTCTCAGAGATTGCCCTTTTTTCGGACCAGGTTTCCTCTTCATATTAAGCAGAGCCCTTCCCTAGCCCTCTTCAGATGCAATTTAGATCAATTGATGGGGAATCACAAATTAAAACCTGGGGTACTGCCTATGCCCCTTATGGACAGGGGCAATCTGTAAGAAACTCAATGCACAGTCACAAATTCATGCCATCCTCTTGCCCCTAGGGGGCAAAATTTGGGTAAAATCTGGTTATATTGCCTAGGATTGTAAGGGCCCTTAAGCCATTGGCCTAGACATCTCCTATGAACCTATGAACACAGATTGCATCATATCAGCTGTAAATTGTATCAGTTCCCTCCATTGCAGATTTCACACCAGTGTTTGCAAAACCTGAATTAAATCCCCGATCAGATAGTGATGCATCACAAAACACTGTACAAAGTTTAAAATGTGCAGTGATGTTTGTGGTTTCTCAATGGTTTAAATGGTTTAAAGTTTCATGCAGATGAGATCAGTAGTGTCTAGGTATCAGAAAACTGGAAGTTTTTTTTTTTTTTTATCCAAGGAGAGGTTCCCAATTCCTTAAGGTGTAGTTGCATTTGCATATGCAAAATCAAACAGAGATCACACGTTTATTCAACTTTGGGATCATTTACACTGTGAGCACTGAAGCTAAAATACCACATATTTCTTTCAGATATGTTTTCTGATGTCATCAGGGCTTTTCTTTGTTTAGATAAACAGTACACTTTAAACTGAAACTGCACATCTACCTGTGGCCTGGCAGACTATTTTACGCAGGCTTAAAACATATACAAAGCAGCCTAGGAATCCAGAAGTGGTTCCAGAGGTCATTACAGGGTAACAAAAGGCACAAACAGGCTAACAGTGAGAAATAAAGGTAGAGGAAGTACTGGTGTAGTGTACTAGGTCCAAATACTCAAGAGTCATGCAGACTGTAAGCTATCATTACCAAGAATCTACAGTTTGGATGAAGGCTGTAGGGGAAGTGTATAGTAGCAACCCTTCCTATCACACAATGCGACAGGTAATGCATCATAACAATTAAACTGACAATCAGTGCTGCAGTTCTGTGCCAGGAAGGGTGGCCTAATGGTTATGGTGTTTGTCTTACAAACACAAGGTGCAGTGTTTGAGTTTCACAAGAGATAATTGGCTAGGCTTAAAATGGCTCGCAAGGGCAGGTAGCTTAGTACTAATCTACGAACCTATTTCTGAAAAAAAAATGTGAACACAAAAAAAAACAACAAACCATTTCTTAGAGAAGTTATCAAATCAAGCATCAGGATTACAGGTGGAAGGAGCATAACATCAAGGTCTGAAGGACTTGTATGGAGAAAGAGGTCACTCTTCTAAGGCACTTCAAGGAAGACTGATCACAGTGATGAGAGGAAGAGGCATAATATTAATGTAAGAGACGCTTAGGGAACTTAATCTGTTGTTACTGAAAATAGGAAAGAGAAAGAGATGGGGATGCATAATGTGAGAATGCAAAGTAAAGATGATAAGAATCTGTGATGGAATTATTAAGGAAGGAAGGACAGAGCAGGAAAAAGTAAGCAAAACTACAATATTAAAATAAATCAGGTTACACTAGGTATCACAAAGTACTTCTTCAAAGATATTGTATTAGAAACAAGGAATGAGTTGTGGAAGGGATAGCAGTGTTGGCTAGGACATTCGGAAAAGCCTGGAACACCTATAAAAAGAGTGAAGAAAAGGGAGAGGCAGCTACCTCAAGCAAGCTACAACAGCTATGTAGACTACTTAGATTTATAATGTCCTTCTGCTGATATTGTGCTGTTACATTAATGTTGACAATAAAATATGGCACCTTCATTTTATTTATATAAGAAAAACCTTCTAAAACTTTGTCTACAGCCTTCCAAGGAATAACCAAGTCTTCATCACACTCCACTCATTTTGTTTTATGCAGTGTGTATGTAATTAGATAATGTATTCAGTTAGTAAGTATAGATCAACACATTGTCACTGTAACATAGGTTCATGCCACTGTAATATAGGTTCAAAGGTTCCTAGGAGGTTACTAGGCAAATGGCCCTAGAGCCTTTACAAGCCTAGCCATGTAAAAAAAAACTGAGTACCCTAATTGACCATAGGCAGATGGTCGTTGTTTGCAGGGCAATATTATGAGCAGCACCAAGTGCCCTGTCCATGATGGTCATAGGTGCCAGTCTCGGGGTGAATTGCAGTTCCCATCTGGTTCTCAAGGTTGCACTTTAATAGGGTCATTGAGGAGCTCTGCTTCACATGTAGTGGGAGCTTATTCCAGAGGAGAGACAATCTCTGGGACACATATCTGTCTCTCCCACAAGTTCTATTAATGTCACAGACTAGGTTGGGATCCCTGGAGCGAGTGACTCTTGTCCCATTTGATTTGCAGATGAGCAGCATTTCCATTAGAGCAGGGTCTGAGACTGCTCTGTAGGCCAGGCACAAGTCACCTGTCAGCATCCTGTATGAGACAGTATACAGTGACAGAACTTTCAGTCTTTCCATGTAGGTCATGTCTTGGAGGTCATGAATTATCTTGGCTAGAAACCTCTGTGGTGTCCTCACCTGCTGCAGGTGTCTGGTGAGGTACATGCAGAAGGGAGCATTGTACTCAATCAGTGGTCTGATTAAGGGTTGAGTACAGTGGAGTTTTGACCTCCCTGGTCTTGGATGTGATGCCCTAATCTATAAGATGTACAGTGTATAAGGATTTCTTACCACTGTGGACACATGGTGATCAAAGTTTATATTGCTATCAACCTCCTTTCCCAAGTCTGACACCAATGTGTTTGAGCTTAGAGAGGTGCTACCTATATCATAAATAGCAGGAGCTACTTCTTTGTCAAAGGGGATAATGAGGCATTTTTTTGTAATTTCAGTTTCAGTCCATGGCCCTAGCACCAATCATTTCCCTGTGTCAGTCCCTTTTCTAATTTGTTGATATCGTTAGGAAACTTTATGACTGTGCCCAGTTTACAATTGTCTGCAAACTTTGTAAGTCACAAGCCGTCTACTTTTGACTTGACTTCAGAAAAATAGATTCTAAACAGTAATGGGTCCAGTACAGATCCTTGTGGTACACAGCTGGTAACTGGTCTACTAGTGGAAGGGAATTCCCAAACTTTGACAGTGTGCATTCTATTTGTGAGCCAGTTTGCTACCCATCTGATGATGAATTGATAAATACCCAGCTGGGAGAGTTTTTCAATGATCCCTGAGTGGGGAATTGTGTCAAACTCCTTGGCTAAATAAATATAAGTGGTGTTTACTGCTTTCCTCTCATCCAAAGCATTTGTGACTTTCTCAAAAAAGTTCACCAAGTTTAATGAGCAAGATCTACTCTTGATGAAACCAAACTGGGTCAGGTCAAGTATTTGAAGGTTGTCTATGCCTTGGCTGATAAGGTCCATGATGATTCTTTCCATGGCCTTGCAAATAAGGCTGGTTATGCTCATGGGTCTATAGTTCTCAGGGTCAATTGATGGACCCCCTGTGTTCAAGGGGATTACTGTTGCTGTTCTCCACTCCACCAGCACAAAAAACAGTGCTCAGGCTGTGGTTAAAGAGTTTAAAGAGATAGCTAGGTGGTTCCGCTAGGTCTTCTTTTAGGTAATTTAGTATGCAGCCTGGGATGTTATCTGGTCCCATAGAGGCTGTATTTTTGAACTTGGAGAGCACTTGAACAGCCTGTTCTTTGGAGATAATCAGAAGACAATCGGTGTAAGGAATGCTATGGGATATGGTTGCTGGGAACAGAGGGGTGAAATTCTCACCAAATCTGTCAGCTAGCAGGTTGTCAGTTTCTTCAGGTTCAATGTCAGTGGTGCCATTCACTATGTCCCAAAGCTGGATATTCCCTTTGAGGTCAGACATAGCTGAAGAATGCCTTAAATAATGACATAAGTATGTCTCATTTGAAGTAAACATCAGATGGACTGACTTAACTAGGGAGAGAAGCACACTGAGGGGAGTGCAGTAACCCCCCCATGTTGGTGAGAACTAGGTCTAGGACATTTGGGCCCCTTGTGGTGGTGCAGACAAACTGTTACAGTGCATCTGAGTTAACAAAGTCGAGGAACCTCAGAGTGATCATTTTTGTGCTCATGTAAGTCACTCAGTCAATGCATGGGTAGTTGAAGTCTCCAATGACCACGGTGTTTGACTGTATATTGAGCATTTCAAGCAAGTCCAGGTAGGTGGTGTGTTTCTCCTGATTCATGGCTGGAGACCTGTAGTTAGCTACGATGTAGTAGGGCATTTTACCTGCAGTTATTTGGACCTGGTGTAGCTCAAGAGAGTTGTACTGTTTCACTAGTGGCAAGGTAAGTTTGGATTTAGTGAAAATGGATTTGCACTCATTTTGGATCTTAATGTGTGGAAGGTACAGTAGCCCTTCAAGGCCAGGTTACTCTTTGTGGCCTTAAATCAAGTCTCACTGATTGCATAGACACAGTGGTGGCTGGTGACTTCAAATCAAAGGGGGCTGCAGGAGACAGCTGAATGCATGGGGCCAATGGGAAGGAGTGTGGCAAACTAGAAAGGGGCACAGCTATGCTCAAAACCACAAAACTGGGACTTTAATTACATAAGCTGCCATGGGTGCCAAACCATCATTATGAAAGTCCAATCAAGACAAAATGAAGTGGAGAAGAAAAAAAAATGTCAATGCATTGGCTACATGACAGCTTACTTAATATCTAGATGGAAACAAAAATGTTGTGAGGCATGAAAAAATAAATTACTTTTTAAGTACATTACTGGAATGCCAGTCAAAATCAAGTATAAAAAAACAAGCAGCACTCAACTCAAACCACTTCTCCTTGCACTGCAGTTCTAATTATAATTTACATTCAGCTTTATAGAAGTACCAAGTAACATACTGAA
>NC_056733.1:730971336-731053836 GCF_019279795.1 Protopterus annectens
TGGCCAGCAGATGTGCAAAATCGACAATTCCTGGGTAGAGGAATGTTCCCTTTCCTGGGAATTGTGCAGTCTCAGAGTTTGTATATATAATTAGCAGGTGGTGTGGGGGACACAGCTTCCCACATGTGCGGGGGCATACCCCCAATAAAAAAAGTTGTGTTTTTTTGTTGTTGAGGATAGTATCATGTGCTGAGGTACTTTCTTGTGACACGTATAGTAGCATGTCGACAATCAGGTTTTTTATCTTTTGTGGTCATTGTTTTGACTGTCAACATTTAGGTCTGTCATTTACACACATACATATATAGGAGTTTCATGCCACCATACAAAACTATTATTAAGGGAGTCCATTATGTATGGTGTCCAACACAGATATGTAACTAAAAAGGAATTAGGTCTATGGGTGCATGGAACATTTTTTTTTTATGTAGCCAACTGTTCATTTTTCACTGTGAATACCTGATATGACTTGTTATTTATGAGCCATCCTTTAATGGCAATATCATGCATTTAGAACAACACAGTTTCATTTGTAGTTTCCATTTTGATGATGGATTTTATTACTGACAACTATCAATTATGCTAATGTAATATACATTAATTGCTTATGATGATGTAATAAACACTAATTGCTTATGATGATGTAATAAACACTTATTGCTCGCTGTTGTTCGGCTCTTTTTCACGTATTGTTGAACCACTGAGGATTCAAAGCAGGGAGGTCAAAACAGGAGCACTTTTTTATTGATTCAAAATAGAAGGCATTAAGAAAATAGGCCACATATAGTTTGTAGTATGAAACATTTGTACAAACATAGCTTTGTTATTTAAATATAGCACCTTAAGCACGGTTAAAATGATATAAATTTAAGGAAAAAATTATAAATCATAGCATTATGCCCAAATGATAGCATCATGTTCAAACATAGTGCAGTTAAGATGTTTGCGTCTGTGTTCTCATAAGGTAACCATGGCAGTGCATTAGAAAAGGGTAATCATGACAATTAATCGACATTACTCTATAGTAACCATGCTGTTTCGTTGTTATTAACACCGTATCACAAGTATGTGTTCCAAGGAAAATTGCCTTATGTTACAAAGTTACAAGTATGCTATGGTTATCACTCATATACTGTAATTACACTTATTAACTCCCATGCCTGAAAAAGGGTGCAATTATGTTTTACCAAAATCTGTGTTCATGAAGGAAATGCAATGGATCTTACTGTCATGCAGAAATAAATGTGTGGGATAAAATGCTACCTGTTCCCTAAGGCAAAGAAGCACACACAACTCTACTAGGCAAGCACAGTGTAGATAATGCACCAAGCTTTATCAGATTTGGGTTACCAAGAAGGCCATTCACTGCTCTATGCCCATTTCCAGGTAGACTGATTCTGTAACAGTACATGTCCTTACATTCACTGCTGCAGTATTCTTAACATAAGGGATTCCCTGCCATGGAAGCCCAATGTCTGGCTAGTCCACCAAAGGCTACTGTTGCTTTAATGTATGTCAAACATCACCCAAATGCTCCTTGGGTGGGCTTAAAGTTGATGTTCAGGCCTACCATAACTCTTCTTTGTCATCAGTCTGTTTGTATCTTTTGACCATCTGTCTGTTTACCTGCATCTGTTCTCCACCAGTTGAACACATTTTCATTCTCCAGTGACTACCTACTACTGTCTGCTGATTTCTATCAGTTGCTGATAAGTGCCTCATTGGGGTTTTTGCTTTTTTTTTCCTTGTTTTTTTGATCCCTTGAGGTTAATGTCATCCAGGAAGGGTAATTGCCAGTATGGGAGACAGATTCCTCATAAAGACCGCCACAGTAAGTGTCTTGTTTTGCCTAGGAGCTTCTCATGACCATATGTCTTGTTCAGTTTGTCAGGCTTTTGTCCCAGAAACCCTTGCAGTAGACTTTCTTCCCTTTTCTTGTAGCTTGAGAACCAGAGTCTTAAGCTTCTCACTAAGGATACAGTGGAAGGAATCTCCCACTCTGAGAGTAAGTTGTTTGAGAAGCAAAAGGTGAAAAAGGTACAACCGGAATCTTCCACTCTCCAGGCTCTGCCAGGTGTTTCTCCCAAGGTTGTTACAAACCCAGAGATTCGACTGTGTTGTCAGATTTCTCTGCTGTGACCATGTTAGAGGCTGGTGAGGATCTGTCTGGCAACACTTCCAAAGAGGCTTTGCAGGTATTCATCTCGGATATTCAGGGGGAATCACAGTTGATCTTTTCAGAGGGGCCTAGAGAAGTTCCTCAGACTTTAGTTGGGGAAGAAGTTCCTACTGTGATTCTCAACTGCCGTCCTGGGTCTGAGCCTTCTCAGTTTTTTGGAGGGGACATTCCTTAAAAAAGAAACAAAAAAATAAACATGTTGAACTGCTCCTAGGGATCCACAAAGTGAGTGGAAGGCCTTTACTCATGGACTACTTACTGCTTTGATGTCCTTAAAGCGTCCTCAATGGGTTTTGGTTCCTGCTCCTCCTTGGTAATCTACTCCTCTTAAAAGTCCTAGAAAACAGGATTCTTCTGAGGATAAGTCAGATTCTGATAATGAATCCCTGACTTATTCTGCTCAAATTCCTTCTCCTTTGGACTATGGGTCAGAGGAGAGGGAATCTATTAGTCCTGATGTCCTTTGCAAGAAATTTCCATTGGGGACACACTCTGTAGGATGATGGATTTTTTTTTAAGTGGGATTGTACTCAGGTCTTTGATGTCAATAAGAGGTACTATGAATTGCTGCAGTTGGAATCTCCTAAACCTGCAGTGATTCCTCCTGTTTTGGCTGCTTTGCTGGATACTTTTTCCAATGCCTCACATGTGCCTTATTCTCTGCACCCCACTACCAAGAATACTGATTAAGTTTTATAGGGTGTCTGAGGATTGTTATTTTTGATATAAATGCCTGCTGCTGTAGCCTCTGATAAGCCATCTAAATTGTTTCCTTCACCATAGTTATTGCCTTCTGACAAGGACAACAGAGCTATTCAAAGGCTGAGTAAGAAGGTTTACATTTCTGCTACCCTAGCTTTTAGGGTTAATTATCAGACCCATATGTATAGATATGTGTTGGCTCTTCCTTCTCAAGCCTGTCAACTTCACTGGTGGATTCAGTAATTATAATGGAGTTATAAAGGTTAATTTGTTGCTAGGTAATTCTGCCAAACTGAAATCTAAACCAATGCACAGAAGGTTAATCACAGATTACATGGAAGCAAAACAGTCACTATGTAAAACTAACTGGAGCGAGGTGTTCAGTGGAAAAACTGCAAATGGAATGTGAAAAGTTTTGAAAGAGAAATTGTTTGAGTACAAAAATATCAAAAAAAAATATTTAACTTCAGGATCTAGGCATATAACATCAGAGGGATATATTTCCAGAAAACAATAAATCTAATTAACATGAGAGACAAAAAATATAAAAAATGGAAGAGAGGTCAAACAACAGCTCTGAAAACTGAAATAAACAAGCTGGGCAAACAGATTAAGCATAGTGTGAGGGTCTATATTGAATCAGCGGACACTTAAAAAAGCGAACGCTGATTCATCGACCCTATTTCAGCGAACGCTGAAAATCCAGATCACCCGAAACATCAAATTTTTTCTCAGGGAAAAAAAACTTGCTGGGCCAGTTTCAGGAGTTTGCCATTTCCTCCACTGTGATGCGATCTCGGAGTTGGTATATTTAAGTTGGGGGGTGAAGCCCCCCACATTAAATAATGTTTTAAGTTTTTTTTTTTTTTTTTTTTTTTTTTTTTTTGCGGAACATCGATTTTTTTTCCTTGAGAAAAAAATCGCTGTTCTGAGTGTTCGACATTTTCAGCATTCGCTGAACTAGGGTCGATGAATAAGCGTTCACTTTTTTAAGCCTTCGCTTATTTAATATAGACCCTAGTGTGAGACAAGATCAAGAAGAATTTGAAGAAAATTTATATAGAAATATTGAGCATAACAAGAAACCTTTTATAGATACATAAGATGTGGATGGAGTAAAGACAGAAATTGCTAAACTGTGTGATTCTAACATTTATTCTCAGACACAACAGATTATAGATATATTTACAAAATCTTATGCAAAACAGTTTGGCTCCACAAAATGGGTGATAAATTGTTCTAGTGACATCCAGGTTACCCCAGATACTGGAATCAAATTAGATTATATTGAAAAGAACTGCACAAACTGGATCCAAACAAAACACAGGGAGGAGACAGAATTAGTAACAAGGACCTGAGAACACTTCAGCAAGAACTTACAGTACCATTATATCTATTATTCACTAAGTCGTATAAATATGGGGAGATTCCTCAAGATTGGAGACATGCATTTATTAACCCTCTCTTTAAGGGAAAGGGTTGTAGGACAAACCCAGAGTCATATAGACCCTTAAGTCTACTTTCATGTTGTGGAAAAATAATAGAGAAGGTAATATTTTATTTATTTTTATTTTTATTTTACATTTGTTGACCGGGCTAATCTGGCTGGATACCTGTCCATTTTCAGCAGAGGCCCGAGGAGAAAAGCTCCACTATATACTAGTAAATCATAAAAGAACATGAAAACAGCACAGTAAGATAACAAATTATAGGCATGTAAAGAACTATTAACATAGTAACAGAACAGAAGCAAATTCAACAAAATCTAAAATACAGTGAGGATTCCTAATCCCATATTCTTTACAAGGCAAGAATATTAAAGTTGAACAGAAAGAGAGAATAGTGACTCGCCCAAGAGTCTATATAATATGTACAGTATTAACAATAATGATAAACATTTAGTACCAGAGCACTAGTTATAAAGAAACAGTTAGCACATCAGGGAGCAGGATAAGGTTTAAATAAATGGAGAGATGACTGGTTGAAGTAATATATCAAGTAGAACGAAAAAAGGGATGTTGTAGGAAAGTAAAATGCAAGTGACATTCAAGGTGAGCTACAGAGGAGGGGTAGTACTAGTGATACAGACAAGTAGAAGAGTAAAGGAGAGAACTGTCAAGAGAGTTGGATACTGAGGTCAGTCAGGATTAGAGCAAGGGCATAGCCAGTGAGATTTGAAATAGTTCTTTAGTTGTTTCTTGAAAAGTTGTGGAGAGCCTAGAGTGGTCAGTTCTGTGGGAAGTTTATTCCAGTATGAGCCAACACTATTTGCAAACAAGGAGTCACCAGCTTTATTGTGTGATTTGAAAGTGGCAACTAGTAGTTTGTTAGCTGAGCGGAGGGAAGTAAGATTCCTGTAAGGGGCAATAAGGTTATTAAGTATGGGAGTATTAGCAGGGTAATGGAGAATTTTATAGGTGATAACTAGTTGATGTAGGAGAATAAGATTTTGGAGTTCGAGCCAGTCAAGCTTTTTGAGATTAACACAGTGATGGGTTTGAAATGGGGAACCTGTGGCAAACCCCGCAATGCTATGGTAGGCTGTGGCAAGTTTCTGAAGGTTAGATTTTGAAAGGTTTATGAGAGAAGGAGAAGCATACAATAATGTAGAGATGAGATGAGTTTGGGCTAGAGACATCCTGGTGGTAGGTGTAAGAAAGGGCTTAAGTCTATAGAGGGCACCTATCTTTTTATTAACTGTTTTGATGGTTAGGTCAATGTGGCAATCAAAGTTTAGTTGATTATCTACTGTAAAGCCTAGAAGTTTAGTGGAAGAATCAGGTGTAATGATAGTGCCATTATTAGACACAACAGAAAAGGAGAAAGGGGCAGACTTAAGGGTTGGGGAGAAGAGTAATAATTTGTTTTTTTTGGGGGATTCAGGAGGAGACAGATATGTTGGAACCATTTTTCTGCTGCTGTAAAGACTTTTTGGGTGGTAGAATGAAGTTCAGGTGGAGAAACAGCAGAACAGATGAGAGTTGAATCATCTGCATACTGAATACATGTGGATGTTGGGAGTGAAGTAGACAGGTTATTTATAAATATGGAGAATCATTGGTTATGGTAAGTATCATATCCTCCATCAATATTGGATAAGTTATTGTCAGAACTGGATAGGTTGGGACTTGAAACCATATATTAGCATGCATATGTTGAAAACATATCTATTACCACCTGTAACATGATGTTCTATAACAATATAATAACAACTATGAATGAAAAAATTGTGCTGTGATGTAATTTATATAGATTTAACTTCAACGTATGACAGGATCATACACAAAACACTGATCAATAAAATGAGTACAACTAGGTATTAATATACTCTTGATAAGATGGATAGCTGCATGCCTTACAAATTGGTTATGGTAAGTATCATACAGTAACTGGACAAGTGAAATTCCTGGTTACAGTCAAGGTGTCCCACAGGGATCTGTCCTAAGTCCTTACTTGTTTAGCTTTTATCTTTCAGACCTAATTTTTTTCATCTGAGGTGTTCTACAGTCTATATGCAGATGACCTGAAATTGGGTAAAATAATTACATGTGATACGGATAAGGTATATCTGCAAAATAACGTGTCTATATTAGATGATCGAACTTTTAAAAGTTCGAATGTCATATGGTCGACACTATATGATCGAACTTTTAAAAGTTCGAAAATCTAATAAAAACATAAACCACAGAAAAAAACCTGCCTGAACATTTTAAGCAGGAGACAAGCCCCCCTTCAACCCCCACACCCCCGCTCTTTAAATATACCAACTTCAAGATCGCACTACAGTGCAGGACATAGAAATCTTCCCATTCCACACTGTATGGAGATCTCCATTGAAATGTTCGAACTTTTAAAAGTTCGATCATGTGATGTCGACCATGTGATGTTCGAACTTTTAAAAGTTCAATCACATAATATAGACCCAAAATAACTTGACTAAATTGATCATTTGGGCACAGGAGAATAATATGCTGATAAACACATCAAAGACTAAGCATGTGAGATTTGGAAGACATAAATTGAAAGATGAATATTTAATACAGCACACAGTGATTAAAACTGCAGACTCATTTAAGGACCTGGGTATGTGGGTAGATTCAACTATGAGTTTTTCTAATTATATCAACCAATTGATTAATGATAGTTTTATAACTATAGGTTGTATATAAAGATTTATAAAGTCTAGGAAATCAAAAATGATGATGTCATTGTTTGTTGGCTACATTAGACCCAAACATGAGTATGGAATAACAATATGGAAACCCTATAAGAATACAAGTATGAGTAAACTGGAAAAAGTACAGAGGAAATATACCAAGAGCATCCATGGATGTGATTATGAAAGACTAAAATATCTGAACCTGTACAGTGTCTCGTATAGATATTTAAGAGGCGATCATATTCAGGTATTTAGGGCATTTAGAGACAACTACCTCTGGGAATGTTTGGGATTAACAAAAAGTACTACAGAATCATCAGACAACCTATGTAGAAGATTCTATAGGAATGAAAAGTGTATTAATTGGTTCTCTGACAGAGTAGCTGATGCATGGAGCAGACTACAAAATTACATTAAAAGAAGCTTAGATATTTTTAAGAACAGCCTGGACACTTATTTTGGGAACAAATGTTTTGATATATTGGCAAGCTAAAAGGGCATTAATGCCCATGCTTAAAATATTTGTATTTATGTATGTAAATTTAGGGATCCATTTTTATCCCCCCCCCCCTTTCCTTCTCAGGAATTGTTCACAGATGCTTCAGCCATGAAATGGGTGGCAACATTTGGCTCCTTAAAAGTACAGGGGGTGTGGTCACCTCATCAGCACAAAGAGCACATGAATGTCAAAGAGATGAGAGCTCTTCTGCTTGCTCTTCAGGCCTTTCATCCTCTTTTTTTCTCCAGGGCCTCTCAAGGTGTTCACAGACAATGCCACAGTGATGTGGTATATCAACAAACAGCAAGGAATGATATTTTATCTTCTTTGCCGGTTGGCACTTCAGGTATGGGATCTGATATCAGGTGACTCTTCAGGCAGTTTATATCCCTTTTGATCAAAACATTGTGGCAGACACTCTGAGAAGGTCCTTAACTCAGTCCCATGAATGGATGCTTCATAGGGATGTGTTTCTGTACATTATCCACCAGTGGGGTATTCCAAAAGTAGTTCTTTTGGCATTTCATCTGACCAGACAACTTCCTTTGTTTTGTGCCAGAGTCCCAGGTCCTCTGGTGTGAAAGCTGGACATCCTCTCATTTTCTTGGAAGGTGATTTTTATTTATACATTCCATTCAATTCCTCTTATTCTGAAAGTCCTGTTCAAAATTCAACAGGATGCTCCCAAAATCTTGTTGGTGACTCCCTTTTGGCAGTGGCAGCACTGGTTCCCTCTACTTCTACATCTAGCCAGGGCAATCATCACAAGGTACCTCACAGGGTGGATCTAATCACACAAGCCAAAGGATATTGCATCCATCCGCACCTGTCCACACTTCAACAGGCACTGTGGATGATAGGATTTTGATTCCTCATAGACATCTTTTTTCTGAGGATGTGCTGCAAGTCCTGCAGGAGGCCACAAAACCTTCTACTATGAAATCCTACTTATCCAAATTGAACACATCTTCTATTTGGTGACTCTCTCGTAACCTGGACCCACTTACTGTTGATGTTCCCCTCTACTCGACACTCATTAGACCCATTATAGAGTACAACACCCCTTTTGGAATGTACCTCACAAGACATCTGTAGCAGCTGGAAAGGCCACAGAAGTACCTCACAAAGAGGATTACTGGCCTCAAACAAATGCCCTACACTGACCGCCTTAAAAAACTCTAGCTTTCCTCTGTAGCATATCGCCTATTCCAAGGTGATCTCTGCCTAACATATAAAGCTATATCAAATCCAGAGCTGTTGGGCATGCTACACCTAAAGAAATCCCATCCCTCCAAGCTACATGCCACAATAAACAGGACATGCTGGAGGGATAGATTCCTGTCCCAGAGACTTCCCCTACTCTAGAACAGGCTACCCATCTATGTCAAGCAAAGTTCTTCATTAGCACTCTTCAAGAAAAATCTTGATGAGTGGATAGGAAATAGGAAACACACCCCGGGGATCACTTCTGTGTCTCTGCTCAACAGCGGCACAGGAAAATAACTTTTTTGGGTGGCGTAAGCCAGGGAACCTTGTTGGCTAGGCTTACGTAGGCCCTTGGGCCGATAGCCTAGTACCTGCCTATGAACCTATGAACCTATGTTCCTTTGGTTCTCTCTTATTGGCAAGACTTACTCAATGCTGGTTTGGCCTATGCTTCTATCAAGGCCCACTTATCAGCTATCTCTGCTTGTCTACATTTTTCTCCTCCTTTAGCTTCTAGATTTGAGGTGAAGCAATTTCTTAAAAGTGTCCTTAATATTAGGCCTCTCAGAAAGCCTGTTCCTTCTCCCTGGGATCTTAATTTGGTTTTGGAAAAGTTGACTCAAGCTCCTTTTGAGTTTGCTGCTTCTGCTTCCTTGCAATATTGTTCCTAGAAGACTGTTTTTTTGTTACCTCTTATTCTGCCAAATGGGTGTCTGAGTTGCAGGCCCTTATGGCTTGTCCTTATTTTCTGATCTTTCACGACAACAGTGTGTCCTTGCGCATTAACCCTTCTTTTACACTTATGGTGGTTAATGAGCTATCACGTAATCACTTTATTAATCTGCCTACTTTTTTCCCCTGTCCGCAATCTGACAATGAGAGGGTGCTGCATACTTTGGACGTGCATTGGCAACTCAGAGTTTATTTGGATAAGACTAAGGCTATTAGAAAATCTGATCAGTTATTTGTTTCTTTTCATCATAGATCTTTGGGACTTGCTGTATCCAAACAAACTATTTCTTCTTGGATTTCTAAGGCTATTTCCTTGCCAAGAGCCTTCCTTCTTCAGTTAAGACTCATTCTAGTAGAGTTGTACCTTCTTCTAGTGCTTTTTTCGAGGACTTTGATACTACTTCTATTCTTGAAGCAGATACCTGGACTTCTGTGCATATGTTTACTGAACACTATAAGTTGGATGGTATCTCTAGAGCTAGGCTAGTGCCATTCAGCATAGCTTTTTAGGGGTCTCTTCTGCTCCTACCCCCTCCCATTTCCTCTTGAGCTTTAGCACTCTCCCATATGTTAAAACTACTGCAGCAGTGAATGTAAGGACATAGCACCATTGTGTAAAATCTTACCACAGCAGTAGATGCCCTTGCCTTCAGCACTGCAGCATTCACTCCTTCCCTTCATTCCCATAGTCCTTTGCCTTCCTGGATGTAGAGTTCCTTGGACTGGTGTTCCTACTGGGACAATCTGCTGTGATTATGGTAGGTCTGAACATCACCTTTATGCCCTACACTATGCAAGGAGTGCTTGGATGATGTTCGGCATATGTTAAAGCAGCAGTAGTTGTTGGTAGATTGGCCGGACATCAGACTTGCACAGCATGGAATCTTTTATTAAGAATACTGCAGCAGTAAAGGCAAGGACATCTACTGTTATGGTAAGATTTTACACAACTGAACTGTTCAGTGGGTGAGTTTGCAGAATGATTTTACAGGAATTGCTGCTATTAGTTTACCAGTTGTAAAGCACAACCTCAGCTGTCAACTGCTTGTTTGCCTTAACCATACCGTTCACCTCAGCATGTGGCTTATTAAAGCAAAGCTTGTTAATTACAACCCCACAAACAATTTTCATATTATCATAATAATAATAATAATAAATAAAAATAATAAGCTACCTTGTCCAGATCTACTCATAAATTGTTCACATTGTCATCATCTCTGTTACATAAATATCATCAAGGCAACATTTTATATTTGGAGTTTACTGGAGCACTTCATCTTTTGCTGTTTGCCAAATGCCTGGTACAGACTCCACATTAACATACAAGATGTCCTTGGAAGATTCTTAATGATTTCTTTGCAGATGTGAATCCACAAAGTCAGCCTGTCTAGATCACCCCTTACCTTAGTAAGGCAAACAGATAGAAAACAGTATCCAGTGCTGACTTAATAATAGCTTTAAAAATATCTCTCTAAATTTGGACACCATATGTTCTGCCTTAATTAAGGATCTGTGGGCATCCCACCCACACACCATTCCACCTTGGACTTTATTCTAGAATTTTCTTGGTTTGATGTCGGCTATACCTTGGGCATGAGAAGATACAGAACTGTTTGGCCTCTATACAGATTAGCACTTTGACCTATCTCAGTCCAGGACCTCATGTATTTTAATGTTTCCATTCCTTCGGTAAAAACTCGTTTGGCATCTGCCAAAATTTGAACAGTTTCAGCAATACAATTAATATACCACTCCTCAATTCTGGTGTAAAATCAGAAAAAAAAATCACCGCTCACAGACCTTAGTGTTTTAATCCAAACTTTACTCTACTTTAGTGCAATCTTCCACAGTATAAACAAGGACGTAAGGTCATAAGCTCTGCCTGTTCAATTTTTGCACCTCCTTCCCTGGCATCAATATTTCTTTTATGAACTTCCAGAGTAGAAGACCGACAAATGTTAATTAGTATATTATTCGATAACATGACCAGATAATTTATTTGATCAGATCTGAAATTTCATATTTTCATGCCTTGGAGCCTTTTCATTCTTACAAATCTCGATATTGAAAAGAATTTGTAATGTAACATTATGAAAAGTTTTATAGACAAGAATTAATTCCCCTCCTATACACTAGTAACATATAGAGCCTTCTTCTTCTCTTATTCCCATTAGGGGTCGACACAGTGGATCATCTGTTTCCATTTCTTCCTGTCCTCTGCATCTTGCTCTGTCACACCAACCACCTGCATGTCCTCTCTCACCACATCCATAAATCTAATCTTAGGCCTTCCTCTTTTCCCTTACCTGGCAGCTCCATCCTTAGCGTCCTTTTCCCAATTTACCCAGAATCCCTCCTCAGCACATGTCCAAACCAACACAATCTCACCTCTCTGGCTTTGTCTCCATACTGTCCAACCTGAGCTGACCCTCTAATATACTGATTCCTAATCCTGTCCATCCTCATCACACCCAGTGCAAATCTTAACATCTTTAACTCTGCCACATCCAGTTCTGACTCTTGCCTTTTTGTCAATGCCACCTTCTCCAACCCATATAACATAGCTGGTCTCACTACCCTCTTGTAGACCTTCCCTTTCACTCTTACTAGTACCCGTCTGTCACAAATAACTCCTGACACTCTTCTCCACCCACTCCATCCTGCCGGTACTCTCTTCTTCACCTCTCTTCCACACTCACCATTTCTCTGAACTGTTGATCCAAAGTATTTAAACTCATCCACCTTTGCCAACTCTACTCCGTGCATCCTCACCATTCCTCTATCCTCCCTCTCATTCACACACATATATTCTGTCTTAGTCCTGCTGACCTTCATTCCTCTTCTCCCTAGAGCATATCTCCACATCTCCAGGGTCTCCACAACCTGGTCCCTACTCTCACTACAGATCACAATGTCATCTGCAAACATCATAGTCCACGGGGCCTCTTCTCTGATCTCGTCTGTCAACCTGTCCATCACCATTGCAAATAAGAAAGGGCTCAGAGCTGATCCTTGATATAATCCTACCTCCACCTTAAACGCATCTGTCACTCCCACCGCAGACCTCGCCACTGTCACACTACCCTCATAAATATTCTGTACCACTCTTACATACTTCTCTGCCACTACTGACTTCCTCATACAATATCACAACTCCTCTCTAGGCACCCTGTCATATGCTTTCTCTAAGTCCACAAAGACACAATGTAACTCCTTCTGACCTTCTCTATATTTTTCCATCAACACACTCAGAAAAAACATCGCATCTGTAGTGCTCTTTCCTGGCAAGAAACCATACTGCTGATCACTAATCATCACCTCCCTTCTTAACCTAGCTTCCACTACTCTTTTCCATAACTTCAAGCCGCAACTGATCAATTGTATCCCTTTGTAGTTACTACAGTTCTACACATCACCCTTATTCTTAAAGATAGGTACCAAAACACTTTTTCTCCACTCCTCAGGCATCCTCTGACTTTCCAAGATTTCATTAAACAATTTGGCTAAAAACTCTACTGTAACATATAGATACACACACACACACACACACACACACACACACACACACATATATTTTTTATATATATATATATATATATATATATATATATATATATATATAGATATATATATATATATATATATAGATATATATATATATATATATATATATATATATAGATATAGATATATATATATATATATATATATATATATATATATATATATATATATGAGATCCGGACACATGCTCGACTAGCATATGTCCAAATCACAAAACATAGAATAGGCATACATGAAAGTGCTTAACATCGACAAGCGCATCCATGTATGTGTGCCTGTTTCGTAGATCGGACTACAGTTTGGGTAAGGGAAAATTCCCTTTTCCCCACTGTAGTGCAATCTCGGAGTGAGAATAATAAAGTAGGGTAGATATGAGAGGCAGAGCTCCCCATGTGGGGGTGCAGGTGGGCGAAGCCCCCCTGCAGAAACGCAGATTTTTTTTTTGAGCTACATGTACACAGAAGCACTTTTCAATGTTAAGCGCTTTTGTGTATGTGCGTTCGATGTTTTCTGATTCGGACATATGCTAGTTGAGCATGTGACCTAGACCCATATATATATATATATATATATATATATATATATATATATACACACATATATATATATATATATATATATATATATATATATATATATATATATATATATATATACACACATATATACACGAGTAACATATAGGGCAGGATTCACAAAGCCTCGTGTAAGAGATACAAGGCTTACACGGAGGCTGCAGTTAACGGTGTGACGTCAGCATGTCATGCATATGCATGAGGGCATGCTGAATCACACCGAGGCTAACACGGTCCGTGGAAGACAGTAGGGGGGCCCATAAGCCCTGCAAGCGGACACGCCCCCAGAAGAGTAAAAGTGCCCAAAGTAAACACCCACGACAGAGTCCATGGAAATGTGAATAAACACAACACAACACATGCCCCACAGACTATGAACATAAAATATATAAATGAACATGTTATATATTTTTTTAATTGTAAAGATGTTTGCCCGTGAGTGCGCTCGTTTGCGGCGTGCCGTAGCTCAGCCACAGTTAGCAGTCTTACTTAAGGATCTGTGGGCATCCCACCCACACACCATTCCACCTTGGACTTTATTCTAGAATTTTCTTGGTTTGATGTCGGCTATACCTTGGGCATGAGAAGATACAGAACTGTTTGGCCTCTATATAGATTAGCACTTTGACCTATCTCAGTCCAGGACCTCATGTATTTTAATGTCTCCATTCCTTCGGTAAAAACTCGTTTGGCATCTGCCAAAACTTGAACAGTTTCAGCAATACAATTAATATACCACTCCTCAATTCTGGTGTAAAATCAGAAAAAAAAAACTCCGCTCACAGACCTTAGTGATTTAATCCAAACTTTACTCTACTTTAGTGCAATCTTCCACAGTATAAACAAAGACGTAAGGTCATAAGCTCTGCCTGTTCAAATTTTGCACCTCCTTCCCTGGCATCAATATTTCTTTTATGAACTTCCAGAGTAGAAGACCGACAAATGTTAATTAGTATATTATTCGATAACATGACCAGATAATTTATTTGATCAGATCTGAAATTTCATATTTTTATGCCTTGGAGCCTTTTCATTCTTACAAATCTCGATATTGAAAAGAATTTGTAATGTAACATTATGAAAAGTTTTATAGACAAGAATTAATTCCCCTCCTATACACTAGTAACATATAGAGCCTTCTTCTTCTCTTATTCCCATTAGGAGTCGACACAGTGGATCATCTGTTTCCATTTCTTCCTGTCCTCTGCATCTTGCTCTGTCACATCAACCACCTGCATGTCCTCTCTCACCACATCCATAAATCTAATCTTAGGCCTTCCTCTTTTCCCTTACCTGGCAGCTCCATCCTTAGCATCCTTTTCCCAATTTACCCAGAATCCCTCCTCAGCACATATCCAAACCAACACAATCTCACCTCTCTGGCTTTGTCTCCATACTGTCCAACCTGAGCTGACCGTCTAATATACTGATTCCTAATCCAGTCCATCCTCATCACACCCAGTGCAAATCTTAACATCTTTAACTCTGCCACATCCAGTTCTGACTCTTGCCTTTTTGTCAATGCCACCTTCTCCAACCCATATAACATAGCTGGTCTCACTACCCTCTTGTAGACCTTCCCTTTCACTCTTACTAGTACCCATCTGTCACAAATAACTCCTGACACTCTTCTCCACCCACTCCATCTTGCTGGTACTCTCTTCTTCACCTCTCTTCCACACTCACCATTACTCTGAACTGTTGATCCAAAGTATTTAAACTCATCCACCTTTGCCAACTCTACTCCGTGCATCCTCACCATTCCTCTATCCTCCCTCTCATTCATACACAAATATTCTGTCTTAGTCCTGCTGACCTTCATTCCTCTTCTCCCTAGAGCATATCTCCACGTCTCCAGGGTCTCCTCAACCTGGTCCCTACTCTCACTACAGATCACAATGTCATCTGCAAACATCATAGTCCACGGGGCCTCTTCTCTGATCTCGTCTGTCAACCTGTCCATCACCATTGCAAATAAGAAAGGGCTCAGAGCTGATCCTTGATATAATCCTACCTCCACCTTAAACGCATCCGTCACTCCCACCATAGACCTCGCCACTGTCACACTACCCTCATACATATTCTGTACCATTCTTACATACTTCTCTGCCACTACTGACTTCCTCATACAATATCACAACTCCTCTCTAGGCACCCTGTCATATGCTTTCTCTAAGTCCACAAAGACACAATGTAACTCCTTCTGACCTTCTCTATATTTTTCCATCAACACACTCAGAAAAAACATTGCATCTGTAGTGCTCTTACTTGGCATGAAACCATACTGCTGATCACTAATCATCACCTCCCTTCTTAACCTAGCTTCCACTACTCTTTTCCATAACTTCAAGCCGCAACTGATCAATTGTATCCCTTTGTAGTTACTACAGTTCTACACATCACCCTTATTCTTAAAGATAGGTACCAAAACACTTTTTCTCCACTCCTCAGGCATCCTCTGACTTTCTAAGATTTCATTAAACAATTTGGCTAAAAACTCTACTGTAACATATAGATACACACACACACACACACACACACACACACACACACACACATATATTTTTGATATATATATATATATATATATATATATATATATATATAGATATATGAGATCCGGACACATGCTCGACTAGCATATGTCCAAACCAGAAAACATCGAGTAGGCATACATGAAAGTGCTCAACATCGACAAGCGCATCCATGTATGTGTGCCTGTTTCGTAGATCGGACTACAGTTTGGGTAAGGGAAAATTCCCTTTTCCCCACTGTAGTGCAATCTCGGAGTGAGAATAATAAAGTAGGGGAGATATGAGAGGCAGAGCTCCCCATGTGGGGTGCAGGTGAAGCCCCCTGCAGAAACGCAGATTTTTTTGAGCTACATGTACACAGAAGCACTTTTCAATGTTAAGCGCTTTTGTGTATGTGCCGATGTTTTCTGATTCGGACATATGCTAGTTGAGCATGTGACCTAGACCCATATATATATATATATATATATATATATATATATATATATACACACACATATATATATATATATATATATATATATATATATATATATATATATATATATATATATATATATACATATATACACGAGTAACATATAGGGCAGGATTCACAAAGCCTCCGTGTAAGAGATACAAGGCTTACACGGAGGCTGCAGTTAAACGGTGTGACGTCAGCATGTCATGCATATGCATGAGGGCATGCTGAATCACACCTAAGGCTAACACGGTCCGTGGAAGACAGTAGGGGCGTGTCCATAGGCCGAGCCCTGCAAGCGGACACGCCCCCAGAAGAGTAAAAGTGCCCAAAGTAAACACCCACGACAGAGTCCATGGAAATGTGAATAAACACAACACAACACATGCCCCCACAGACTATGAACATAAAATATATAAATGAACATGTTATATATTTTTTTTAAATTGTAAAGATGTTTGCCCGTGAGTGCGCTTGTTTGCGCGGGCGTGCCCGTAGCTCAGCCACAGTTAGCAGTAAGTGGAAAAGCATATAAGAACTAACTATGCAAAGTAAGCCAAAAAGCAATAGCGTAGCGGTAGAGACGTCGGCTGAAGAGCAGGCAGTCATGGTTCGAGCCCCCACAACATCAATTTTTATTTTTAGTAAAATAAGCACAAAACAAGTCCCTGACATATATGTACACATATAAAATTATATTTTATGTAAAATGTAATGAAATAGGCCATTTATTTTGAAGAAATGTGAGATAACAAAATAATAAAAAATGCCAGATGTGCCTATAGCTGAGCTACAGTTTAACAAGGTGAGTGCATCTGCCCGTAGGTGAGCAGTGGTTTAACAGGTGTAAAATGAGTGCCCGTAGGTGAGCAGTGGTTTAACACGCTGAAACTGTGTGCCCCTAGCTGAGCTGAGCGTAATATGCGTGCTGACAGCCAAATGAAGCGTAAACCAGCGTAACCCATTTGCGCTGAGCTGCGCACCGCGCCAACAAGCTAACCGACGGGCAACGTTGAGCAAGCTGTAACAAAACTGCCTTTACACAGACACACCCCCTAGCCTGTCTAGACAGTCATAAAATATAAAAAGCAGTGGCCAGGTTCGAACCCAGGATACCATGCACCATAGTCAAGGTACTGAACCACTAAGCCATGACAGCTGTACTTAGAAATGCAGTAATAGCAAATATATAGGAATGAATAGAAAGTGGAGCATGACAAAGCAGGTTTTGTGAAGTTGATACAATTCCAAAATGGCCAATCACAGATAAGTGCGGGAAAAACGGCATATATAAGCCCCATAGGCGGAATACACAGCATAAACGATTGTAGAACTAACTTGCAGCCAGAATGTCAGGAGTAGGTGAGGGTAGTTGCTTTTGAGCACAGAGGTGGGGCATTGAGGAGTCCAGATATATGGTCTGGCTCCTAGTCCACAATCATGAGGCCCAACTCATGCAGGGCCAGGTCCTGTGGGGAGCATATAGGGCTGAGGCGTGGGACCGGTTGGCTCATGATCTCACCAGTGCCACAGGGATTCCAAGGACTGGTGAGCAGGTCCGTCACCACCATGCGGACCTGAAGAGACGTAAGCAGGACCAATTGAACCTTTGGATCCAGGAGGCCCGGCAAATGCCCAACACCCCACTACTGAGTAAGTTACATTTAATTATGTATGTAAGAAATTAAACTAGCTGATATTATGGAGATGTGTATTCCAATATTACTTCATTTATATTACAGCTGCAGGTGTCCGTTCTGCGAACCGCAGAGCCTATGGCGATAGGCTGGTGTGGTTGCGCCACCAGGCAGGTCAGTAATCCTCTCCCAGTAACTGTAAAGAAATATAAAAGTATGACAGTTAGCAAAAGAGTGCAGTGTAGTCACTAAGTAATAAAATGTGCAAGTAACAGTGTAAGAGTGTTTGCAAGTATTGCTTGATTACAAAAGTGTGTTGCAGTCTGTAATCCAAACAGAAAAATGAAAATGTCTGAAATAAAGTCTGAAATAAAGATGCCCCACCTGTAATATAATAGTACACAACCTGCAGCAGGCTGAAAAGTACAGCTGCAGAAGATGAGCAAATCACATGTGTGAAATATATCCCTGTTGAAATACTGAAACATGACAGAAGTGAGACTGCTGGAAAGGATTGTAATAACTACAGGTAAAACATGTCAATAAAGCCTAGAAGTAAGTACCATCCTGAATAGTAAAATGAAAACAAGTGAGAGAGTGTGAGAAAGAGTTATGAATCCACCAATAAAGTAGTAATAACCCCTGAATAAAGTATACTGCAGTCAGTACAGAATGAAATGAATGTGACAAGCAGAACCAAACTGCGAAATGTGTTCAAAGTGTTGCTGCAGCTGGAATGTGTATCCCAAAATCTGGATATGTTGCTCTCAGTCTGCAATATGCAGATAGTATGATTGTCTGAAATACCAAACATCCACAGTTGTCTATAGCTATATAAAGCAAATGTAGCAGGATGATGTAGCTGAACAAAGCCAGATATGAACGTGTATGAATAACAATAAAATGTATATTGATGTAGCAGTAACAGTCCTATCACCAAATTGAAGTAGTTATCATATAGGAAACTGTAGTTAGAACAGTAGTGTGTATATATCTGCAGCTATTAGAAATGTACAGCATATGTATTGGTATTCAAGGTGTTAATAATATTTTCTTCACCCCACCCTATAACCACATATAATCCATTCCACGTGAAATTGGTATGTGCAATCACAATTAACACCCCTGGACATTTGTCCTGTTGGGTCATAAATATTTGCATGTACGTTGATGCATCTGCCCTGTTCATACATCCAAACCTGATGGCCTGTTGCCATCAATCAACCCTGCATGTTGTTGGACTGTGTATTGCTGTTCAAATTATGCATGTGTTATGCTCGCTGTTCAATGGTGTGAATATCTGGGTGTTTGGTTAATGGGAATACTAATGCATGCTGTTACAACTAATTGCGAATGGTATTGTATGTTACTAACCCAAACTGTCATGACATAATGCAAAACATAGGATGACAGGGAAGGCGGGTTCCAGCGGACCCACCTCTCCCACCTCAGCTGGCGAGTGCACCTGGCACTAGTGCCCAGTCTGGACCCTCCTCCGGTGGCCCTGTGCCACCTGTGGGTGGAAGCACTGCAGGGGATGGGGCTCGTCACCCCTCTGCAAGTGTGGCCAGAGGAGAACCACCACTCACCCTCCGTAGCGTCCGGACTGTGGTGCGAAGGGAGATCCGGGACTCTGTTCTTGGGCCCCTATGCCAGCTTGAGGCACAGGTGGCACAACTTACGGGCATGCCTGTTGCCCAGCCTACACAGACCCCAGCACAGCCCCATCCTGGGCAGTGAAGGAACAGTGGCAACTGCCCATGGGTGGGGATATCAGTTCCACTGTTGCCATCTGTGGGCTCATGGGCTCTGGATATCCAAACATCCGTCCCTTCAATTGTGTAACCCCCCCCACATGTCATACACCGCCCCTGTATGCGTCTTGTTTGTCTTGTCTGTTGACCTACCCAACCTACCTCCCCAGCTATACCGACTTCCTTTACCTGACATACCACTCTCACCTGGAAAAAAAAAAAAAAGGGCACTCTGTACCCACAAATTACACCCCATACCTAGCTGCCCATTCCGCACACATGTCTGCTGGACATGGAAACTATCAATTACAATTGGCTGTACAACAAGTATTATTGTTGTCCTGACACCTCTCTCAGGGTGGAAGGTTTCAAATGTCACACCAAATTACAAACATATGCACAGCTGTTGCTGATGAAGAAATGGGCAGCTATGGGCCTTACCTACATCCCTCCTGCAAAACCCAAGCTTGTTTCCCTACTGTCTTACCCTCTTTGTGACCCCTTTTTACCACTTTCCTTTCTCCCCATTTTCATTTCTTTCAAAGAAAATAGCGCGGTGTGCCAGAGTAAGCACTGTTAAGCGGTTGTAGCGGGTGTCGTGGAGCTGAACGCCAGTGCGCATGCGGAGCTCCGCAAACCAGCGCTAACCCGGTTACAACTGCTTAAAAGTGCCTTAGTCACTCTGATTGACAGGTCCTGTAGTCAGTTCAAAAGCAAAATAAAATCCCACTGTCAGGACCTTGGAAACAGTAGTCTGCATGACCTACCACTAAGCCATGACTGTTATACAAGAACATTGTGCTAAAATAAATATATCATGTAATAGTAGGAATGAATGTAAAGGGAATATAGGATGTGTAGTACACAAAGCATGTCATGTATACTTACTGTCAAATCTAGTGGATTTCTATAATAGTAGTGTGTGAACAGAAACAGCCATGCTAGTTGGTAGCTAGTAGGTAATAATGTCAGTTAATGTACATATATAAATGTATGTATATTTACATATATATATATATATATATATATATATATATATATATATATATATATAGTTGTAGGTGTCAGTGTGCATACACACTTACTACAGGAAACAGGAGAGAGGAATGGAGAAATGTGAATCTACAACACAGCCTGAATCATGAGAGAGATACTAACCTTTACACTCACAGAACAGTGTCCACAGCATACCAGCATGGTCCCCGCCCTTACAATCTGAAAGGGCAACGCCTATCTCACATACCCTTTTATAGCACTGTCCTGAAATCACAGTGAGAACTGCAATCAGTACACAACTGGCTGCATGCAATTAGCAAATGCTGGCTTACAATTGGTGCAGAGGCCATCACATGGACTTATGCAGATACCTACAAAAGCATCCTGTACTCACACTCCACACATGCAATACTTTCATTGCACCATCTGGAGGCAGACAGAGAGAGAGAGAGAGAGAGAGAAAGAAAAAAAAGAAAATAAGAACACAAACAACAACACACGTTACACAAACTAAGTTGAAGCTGTCAGCAGTGTCAGTACCAAGCTGGGCTAGCAGCAGCAGGAAGCTGTAGTAACGGTAATGCAACCAGCTGCGACAAACACAGGTAATGTAAAGTAACAAGTTAATAGTCTACATACTGTGAACCCTCCATATGTGTCATAGGTCTGTATCTATAGGTATGTCCATGTGATAAGTTGTGTGCACGTAGTTTCACCCAAAGGGGATGACTATACATTACATGTCATTCAGTGTTAGGCCATGATCCTGGCACCAGTTGTCCGTTTCAGTGAGGCCTGTCTGTAGGATGTGTGTGTCAGCTGGTGTAACGACTATGGCTTAGTTTGCAGTCATCTGGGAACTTTGTCATCCACAACCCGCACGTTTGCTTTCACATCTGAGAAGTAAATGCCAAACAAGAGGGGTCCTAGGACAGAGCCCTGTGGGATACCACATGTGACTGGCATTGAGTCTGACATGGCTCCCGCAATATCGATATTATGGATTCTGTATGTCAACCAGTGTGCAACCCATCATGTGACATATGTAGTAACATGTAAGCTAATGAGCTTGTCTATGATGCCTGAGTGGAGTACTGTGTTGAAGGCCTTAGGCAAGTCCAGGTAGGCTGTATGGACTGCGTTGCCCTCATCAATGGCTGTAGTGACTGTTTTGAAAGGTCAACCAGGTTCAAAAGGCAGGATCAGCCCATCACAAAGGCAAACTGGGTGGGATCAAGTGTCTGCAGGTACCCAATATCGCTGTATATGTCCCATACTGAATCATTCCATAGCTTTGCAGACCAGGCTGGTTAAGCTTATGGGGCGGTAGTTCCCAGGGTCAGTAGAGGTGCCTCCTTAGTGGAGTGGGACCACTGTTGCTGTATGCCAGTGTTCAGGTACATATCCCGTAGTGCGGCCAAGGTTAAATATCAGTCTTATATGCGGTTGTATGTCCTCTTGGAGTTCACGTAGCACACATCCAGGGATACCATCAGGTCACATTGATGCTGTGTGTTCTGCTTTGCTGAGGGCGGTCCTCTCCTGGACATCTAAGATGAAAGGGAGGTTACATTCAGCTGTGATAAGTATTTCTAAGTGTGGGGAGAAGGAGGGGGATACGTGCACTGAACCTGTCTGCCAGAATGTTGCCAATATCTGTGTGTTCAGTGAATGTTAAGTAGGTGTGTAGTAACTCAGAGCATATCTGAGGCATTTGGTCCATATGTCTAACATAACTGAAGAAGGCCTTGTGGTTATCTATAGTGTTCGTGGCCATTTCCCTCCCAGAGTAGGCCGTGGATGTTGTTATGAGAGACCGTAGCTTATTACCAGTGCTGACCACAGATGCCTTCCCTTTATGTGAATCTGCTCTGTCCTGCAGTAGCCTCCTTCTATCATTATACAATCTGCCTTTGGCTGGGGTCCACCAGACAGGATGCCTAACCTTTGTGCATAGGGTCTGGGTTAGAAATGTGTGTGCATGTTCCATGCATTCTTTGGGATGTCCGTGGGAAGCATTCGCAAAGGGGTCAGCAGTGTGGGTTGTGGCTTCCACTGGCCCAGTGGGCTGCATGGATACCATGTCAGTCCTAACAAGTGAATATCTGTCTAATCACATATATATCAAAGTAGTCTACTGTGCTGGTGGTGGTGGTGGGATATGTATATCCAGGCCGAGTAATTTGTGTCCAGATCACACTAGTGGATGGCATTCCACATACAGTACCTTGGTATGAACCCACAGAGTGAGGTTGTGCATTGGACCTGTCTCAGTGTGCTGACCGATGGGGCATGCTACTATGTTGTATGGAATGTGGCAGGTATTGTTGCACAGGTGTTGGCTGAGCACTGATATCTGGCCATGTACTTGTGTATCCACCAAGAGACACACATGCTACATATGGGAGTAGTAGTATATCACTACAGTTGAGTATCATGTATAGTATGTGTGCCATATATTGCTGACATAGTCTGCTGATATCCTGTTTGTGTTCTCTTCCAGGGACATGGCGTCAGCGAAATCCTGCCTACTCTGCTGCAGAAGATGAAGAGATACACCAGAGCCTGGTGCGGATTATGACATACTGTTTTTCCGCACCAGCCAGAATCAGCAGGAGAGGGCTGCACTGTGGCAAGACCTTGTCCGTAGGGTAAATGACATTGGCACGCATAATAGGACATATGAGCAGGTACGACATCACTGCAGTGATTTAATCAGAAATGTCCATCAGCGTGTGTCGGATATCCACAGGCAACAGGTCGCCACAGGAGGTGGGGTGGCCACACATCCCCCTCACCAGACTGGAGAGGCTACTCCTAAGTGTTGTGGCTCCAGCCCCGGAACATCAACAGCAACACACCTGCATCATGATGGAGGCTGGATCCACACAGCAACACGACATGGAGCGTGCAGGTAATATGCCATATGTACACTTGACTGTTCTGTACACTGTTAGTTTATGCATGTGTAAGGTGTGTCCGTGGTATGTAGCTGTCAACATAGTATGTAATTGTGCAGGTGTGATATTGCCAATATCAGCAGCTGACATGTGAAAGGCAACTGGTGTACTACTGCACTGTATCATGCAGTATCAATGGCACAGTTGTGCCCACTGACATTAATCTCCTCATTTCTGCAGGTCCCTCCGGTGTTACAGCAAGGCAGCCCATCCATGCTGGTGAGTGTGTTTTAACAATACCTATAATAGTCCTGATAGTGCTAGTAATACTAGTGTAACTCAGTAGTGCTCTGTGTGTATACTGCGGGGTGTGCATGTGTGCATGTGTGCATGTGTGCCTGTGTCCACGTGTGCATGTGTGCATGTGTGCCTGTGTCCACGTGTGCATGTGTGCATGTGTGCATGTGCATGTGTGCATGTGTGCATGTGTGCATGTGTCCATGTGTGCACGTGTCCATGTGTGCATGTGTGCATGTGTGCCTGTGTCCACGTGTGCATGTGTGCATGTGTGCCTGTGTCCACGTGTGCATGTGTGCATGTGTGCATGTGTGCATGTGTGCCTGTGTCCATGTGTGCATGTGTGCATGTGTGCATGTGTCCACGTGTGCATGTGTGCATGTGTGCATTAGTGCATCACTGGTAACATTGTGTAGACATTGTAAACTGTGTTTCCTGTCTTCCTCCCACAGGTTCTGGTGCTGCTCTGGTGTCCTGCAGCAGGGAACCTGAATCTGGTGCCACAGGTACTGATAATGATGATATCTGTGTAATGGCACAGGAAGGTGTGTCAGGGTCCGTCATTGGTCAGCCAATTGACAGTACACAGCTGTCAACCCCATCATTGCGCACAGTCATCCTGCCAGTACATCCTATGTCACCATTGTCCCTAGGTGATGGACAGGATACAGTGGGCATTGACCAGGGTAATGTGGTATCTGTGGCACATGCTTCCCCACACAGCAGCCATGGGCAGGGTCCTGCGATGGTACCACACAGACAGTTGCCCATGGGTTCTCGTGGGAGCATCCGTGGGCGTACTGCCTCTGGCAGACGTGCCCAAAGAGGTCTGTCAACCTCAGCTATGTTTCGGGCTGTCATGCAGGCACAGTCGCGTATGGAAAGGTACACCAGACAGGGTCTGAGGGAGCTGAGAGCATGTCGCACAGCCATGACTGACAGTATGCGTGACATCGCGGATGCTATCCGTAATTTCACCGATGTCATAGACAGACGTTGTGGGGACATATTACAGCAGTTCCACAACCACATGTCCATGAGCCAGGGCAATGGTGGACGGTTGCGGCGTCGGCGTGGCCGTATGCCAGCAACAGCAGCAGCTGGCAGTCGGCGCGGATGACAACAGGCCCGCGGATGCCCCCATAGTGCCAGCAGCAGCCCCAGCAATGCTGGGTCTGTGCTGTCATCGGAACGCCCCAGGAGACCACGTGCACGTGGCTCTGGACAGTCCCAACAGGGACCTGTGTCCAGTCAACACACTCCCGCTTCTGATGACAGTACCCAGTCTGGCTTAGTACTGGATACGGTCCGTAGCACCTCTGCCAGGCACAGGTACCATGTCCGTGCCCACAGACACTGATCTGTATGACCTGCCAGGTGCAGTCTGTGGCTGTCCACAAACTCCAGTATATGGCAGCCATGAGGTGGAACTGTGTGCATGCATACACACATGCGAAATGTTAACACCTAGGGCTACCACATACACGCACACACTGCACCAACAGTGCCCCACCCTGTACTGCTGTCCCTCACCAACACACATACACACACATGTCAATTGGTGGTATCAGTGGCAGACTCAGGCATACCTAATTCACACCCTGTGCATATGATGAAACTGTGCCACCTCCTGCAATCTCCAACATCAGTGCAGGAACAGGTAAACACGTTGCTGATGCACAGGGTGACTACATAGAAGTGTATTACTAGTATCATGTTGGTAACAGTACAGTGTGCTGATATGACTGTGTGTATATCCCAGCATGCCTGATGCAGTAACTGTATGACTGTCCTGAATTGTTATCTACACCCATAGTAAGTACCATAGTGTAACAGCTGCACATTATTGCATACCGGTGGTAAGGATGTCAACAGATAGCCACATACATAGGTAGCACAGGGGAGAAGCTAATGCAAGTAGTGATACGCAATGATGGACATGTACAGTAATGGTGGCAAGTTGCCCACAACGACTATGCAATGTGGATGTTTGCGCATGTTGATATGTGTGCAGTACCAATGTAATACAAATCACAATTAACTATGACATAATATCAGTTCTACCATGGACATCTGAGCTGTGCATTCCTGGGTACATGTTGATAGTGCCTACATATTTGCACTGTTACCTACTGTAAGTGTTACCCCTTCTTTGTTGTACAATGGACTACTTCCAGCCCTGCTTACTGTAGCTTTGTTTGCATGCATGTTTGCTTGGGGTTCCCTGGAACACTGCTTCCACCTGCAATGCAGAGTTACAGAGCTTCTGTGGACTCCTAGTGACATCTGCATAGCGTACTATATGTATGTCAAGTTTCCACATGACAGAACGTCACTGTCTGTCCTGTTCACATGTACGTTGCCTGTGACACATTGCACATGACTTACCTGGCATTTACCCACGTGTGCAGTCATATATGCCAGTGCTATGAAATCAGTAGCAGTACACCCACACATACTCACCTTCAGTATGTTGTTCCCCATTGGCCCTATGTGTTGGTAATCACCATGGCAATCACACTACTATGGTAGCATGTGCAAAGGTAACCTGAGAATCACCTCTATGGTCCAGTTGTGGTTTATGTGAGTCATGTGGCAATGTCACAGCTGCCACATGTATGCAGTCAACCCTCTCCCCTGGCCAGGAACATACAACACATGTGTGGGATGCCACCACATAGCCAATCTGGGGACTGAGCACTCTGAACCCAGTACTGCCATACCCTGTCAGGTGGCATGACATACTACAGTGACTACAATACCAGTCTGACATAGACCCGCACTGACAGCAATCCGAACACACTGGGGCATACTTGGAGACTCAGAATAGCATCCTGCCTGAGCATCACACACCTCCGCAGCTGGCACACAGGCATACGTTACGTCAGAACAGAGCACATGCCACACATGGCACACACATCCCATGTGCCACACACTCACAGCCTGTAGGGCTACACAACACACCTGCTACAGATGTGTCAGGTACCTCTCTTGGCCGCTGCAGTGGGGTCCCGCTCAACAGGCTGTACATGGTGAAGGTCACAGTGATATGCCTGTGGGGCACTATGGTCCACCACAAAACACATGCATACAGGTCAGTCAGAGGCATGGACACATATGACTCAGTCATTGACCATGCCACTATGGATGACCTGAGACATACCTCCCTGGACTACATGATAGGGAACATAGAAGGGATCTCTCAGCATGTGGCACGGGCCAGTATGAGCCTGATCTTGGTTGCCATCATACCCTCACCAGGTATGCTACCACAATATGTAGGAAGGGTGTTCTATGTCTACATTCTGCTCAATCTCCAATGTCATTCATAGGGTATCCAATGGCTGTCAACGTGTGCTTACATGCTAGGGAAGCCACAATGATTTGCGAGAGGCAGCTTGCACGTGACACCCAAGGGCCATTGTATATTGGCAAGCCCCTTGATACACACATAGTGCCTTTTGCTGCAGGACACGGATTACATAGCCACCTCCGTGGGTATCACACAGGATAGGACACTAACAGTGATGCTACACAACACCAGCAGTGTACACCGCAAGATGCATGCACTGGACACTGTCCTCAGCACGGTGAACTGCAATATCTGTGCAGTACCAGATTCCTGATTCACGGCTCACAGGTGCAACCCATCACTGCCAGGTTATACCTCATACCATGCCTGTCGTCCCCTACACATGTAACACACATGGACAGGGGGTGGTATCTCAAGGCACCACAGATACACACACCTCCAGGTTGTTGGCACAGCACAAAGCATCAGGGCCTATCCATGAGCAGCTAACAGTGTGTTGGACTGCCTTCTGGTTCATAGCCTGGCACACACAACCCTCCCATACACAGGAAACCCACCTATCCTCCTAACAACACTGGCAATATGACAGTCTCAAGAAATGTCTTTATATGGCTGGACTGCATCCAGCCAAACATTGTGCGTGAGCATTACTGTAGCTACAACACACTAGCTGAAAGGTTCCCAGCATGTAGTCACTGAATTGCAGTGGAACAACATGTTACCACTCCCACAACAGGTGGGAACATGCAGCACCTGTTCATCGACTACATGTAGACTATATGGCCCAGACCAGATGTGTATCCCCTGCTGTAGGTATTATACCATATACAACCCACACTGTATAGACACATACCACGTGCGGCCCCTGCACAGTAAGACACAGTCATATTGTTATGCATTGCGAATACCATTTATCCACTTGAGGCACGTGTCAGACATGGTAACTACTGAAGGTCACAGGTATATATGTGTATGTGTCACACACATACATCATGTGTGCATTGCCATTGCTGGTTTAGGCAATGGCATGCATTGTTATGAACAACAACCCACACATGGTCATATTGTGTGACACAACCACACGTGGCAGTTGTGGGTTTCCAAAACATACCTATCTGTGCTCTGACAGTGGTAATAGACCCAGTAGCGGAGCGCACTATTGGCATTACTGGGCAAGTAGCCCTGTTTGGCTGTACTGATAGTGTGGTGACATCCCCTGTGTTTACTGGGGGAATATGCAGCATCTGGTGTATTGTAGTATTTGCCAAAAGGATCTGTTCTCTCACACTTGCAATTACACACACCCTACTACCCCACACACACACACTTGCCATTTGCAGGATTCATACCCCTACCTAACTATGTCACGACACGTGAGAGAGACACATTAGCGAAGCGCACTATTCGGATTACTAGGAAGTTCCTCTTCTCCGGCTGTACTTATAGGGTGCTGACATCATCAGTGTTTGGAAAGGGTAATGTGCATCATGTAGTGTGATCTCCTGATTGCCAAAAAGCACATGTCTTTCATACAGAATTGCACACACAAACTCCCCTCATCCAAACACACACACTTGCCATTTGCAGGTTTCAAACCCCTACCTAACTATGTTATGACACTTGAGAGACGCATTAGCAGAGTGCGCTATTCGGATTACTGGGAGGTGTCCCTTCTCCAGCTGTACTTATAGGGTGCTGACATCATCAGTGCTTAGATAGGGGAATGTGCATCCTGTAGAGTGTTTTCCCAGTTGCCAAAAGGGACATTTCCCTCACACAGACTTGCACACACACTAACCCCCCTCCACACACACTGGGCAGTTGCAGGATTCAAACCCCTACCTAACTATGTTATGACACTTGTGACAGACGCATTAGCAGAGCGCTATTCACATTACTGGGAGGTTTCCCTTCTCCTGCTGTACTTATAGGGTGCTGACATCATCAGTGCTTAGATAGGGGAATGTGCATCCTGTAGAGTGTTTTCCCAGTTGCCAAAAGGGACACTTCCCTCACACAGACTTGCACACACATCAACCCCGCTCACCCACACACACACACACACACACACACACACACACACACACACACACACACACACACTGAGCATTTGCATGGTTCAAACTCCTACCTAACTATATTATGGCACTTGAGGGAGACGCATTAGCAGAGCGCTATCCGAATTACTGGGCATCTGTTCTGCACCTGCAGTATTTATAGGGTGCTGACATCTTTATTTCTACAGAGGTATGTACATCTAGTACTACCTGTCAGGTGGGGGATAGCATATATATGCATTTGCAGCCACCTACTTCAGGGTCAGATATGCACATCGCACTGGCAGGTTATGTTCTATACCATGCTTCGTGACCACAGGACCTGTAACACACAACACAACCAGTCCAGAACACCACTCCCACATCCAGGACACACACTTTGCTTCCCTGGGAACAGTGCCGGGATATGCAGGTGTTCACATACACCATTCCAGTTGTTAACATCAGGTACAGGCATATTGTGTGTGGGAACTACTCAGGCCTCTACAACATTACCCTACAGCCACTACAATTTGTGGGTCCATGTGCTATGGCAGAACCACTCACCACAGCCACATGGGGAATACATATTGCACCTGTCCATCTGCAACATGGGTACTCACTGTTCCACACCAGAGGTAGACCACCATTGTTGATATCTGACCATACCCACCTTTCCCTGGACATCCATATCCCATCCCCACCCCAGGCAAGGTTGTCACTGCAAACAAACTGTATTTAGCACAAGCAGACTCTACACTTGTGAAGACTGGGGTGGACGACTTCAAAGGACCCATGCTGGGGGCTATACTGGCCACTCTGCATAATCCTTGACAATTGCATTCTATGAGCATGTGTAAGGTTTGCATTGATCATGCTATCCCACATATACCCATGACTGCTCCACAACAGGACACCTGTCAGGTGTACACCAGCCATATATGAGCCGTCCAACAGACAGAGTGAGCTAATACATTGCAGAGCTGTAGCCCACAGAGGGAGGACATCTGTGAACAGTACCGCACGACACTTCAATCCCACATAATCATCACAACACAGTGTTGACAGTGGAATTGTCCAGACAATGCAGATAGGGCTCCCTTCAGTCTGTTATTGATGCCCACTTACTGTTAGAGGTCCTCAGCAACCCTCTTCCAGCACACACCAACAACATGGATGTGGCTTAGCACATTCAAACCCTGGGATCTCCACTGTGTCCCTGCTTGACAGAGGCACAGCACACTAACCTCACACATTGCCTTATGTGACCTACTTTACAGTGGCACAGTAGCCTACTGTACTGGGGATGCAGATGCCAAGCACACTCTGGCTAAGCTGTCATTCCCTAGGGCAAACAGCCTAGTATTGACCTCTACACCCATATGTTTAATTGTCAGATGCACAATATTTGTTGCTGTTAGACTGTTTGCAGGTCTTTATTGCCATAGCATTCCCTGTTCCTATGAACAACTTGTGTATCTGTGGAAGATGTTTGAATATGAGGGCGATCCACTATATCACTTATGTCTCTGTAGTCATTTACTGTGTGCACTGGGCAGATTGCTGTGTTGTGGTTGGTTCCTGGAATGACACGTACAAATACCAGATATGTGTGGCCAACTGCTAAACGGAGATATGGCCTAAGTGTGTGAGCATGCCCAGTTCAGCCTTTCCATGGCATGTTGTCTGACATATGCCTCATTTATCAAAGTGTGCGAGCATGCCCAGTGTGAGCTTTCCATATGTTGAACTCTGCAGTCCACCACATATTTGGGTGAGTGTGAACTTCAACAATATCTCACGTTTATGGTTGTGTGTTGGGTGTCATGTTGTGTACTTACTGGCCAACTGCTTCGTGTCTGACCACAACAGGGATTATACTGTGCCTGCAGGGATTGCATGGGATACTTTGCATACAGTTGTCAACATCCTTTCATAATGACCTAACACTGTAGTACCGTATAGTGTACTGGTTCAGTACTTTCACTGTGGTGGACAGTATCCTGGGCTTTAGTCCTATCACTGCTTGACATCTTCATAGTGAGCACAACAGACTGTGTAGGGGCCAGTTGTGCACATATGACCATGTTGCATTATGTTCAGATATGGACTACCTACACCAGGCTTGTCCAACATTGGTAGTGTATTCCACAACATAGGTGGACATTGGCAAACACTAGCGATGTTCCCTAGGCCATTTCTGATGCTAGTCAGAGAGTGTGTTTGTCCTTCGACACACATTGTAACTGGAGTTTGCCATGACATATGTCATGGTTAGTATACTGTGCCTCCGTCTACCTGTGACATAACAGTGATACCCAGGGTAAACCTACCATCTCCCATCCACTCATCAAGATTCCTCTTGAGGGGTGTCGATAGGTGACTCTCTGGCTAACCTGTACTGGGAGTTTACTCAAGAGTGGGGTGGCTTCTGTGTTATGGATCATTCAGTACAGCTTGTCCTATGTATGTCAGTGCTGGGGTTCAGGTCTCTCATGTGCATAGCTCACTGCCATTCAGATTGTACAAGGTGCAGCATGTTCATTGATTCCAGCTTGGACATGGCTTCATACATCAGGCACAGCTTGCCTCTGGGTGGGCAGTATGGCAGTGTGTGGAGCTGCAGTTTGTTTAATCAGGCAACACATGGCATCTGTTCATGCTCTTTGCTACTCCTGGTGAGGTACTGTTGTGGACTTTACAGTTGATGGAGGTGTCTGCTGAGGTACATCCCACAGGGGCTATTGTAGTCAATTGTGATGCTGATGAAGGATGACTGCAGAGCCACAGTGACCTCCCTTATCTAGATCTGACAACCTTCATGATTGGGTGGGTATATGGTATGTTTCTGTGAACACTACAGCCACATGTTTGTCCAATGCAGGATATCTATCACCTTGTGTCCCCAGGTCTCTCATTACATGTTAGGTACGTAATGGGTTAACACCTGTGTGGTAATTGGTGGGCACTTACTGTATATCCATGGTGGTTGTCTATACACATTTCTGCAATTAGCTTGCTGACATGGCTATGGCACCAGTTGTCTGTTTCTATGTGGCCCTTTGTGGGTTGCTTGTGTCAGCTGGGGGTCAGATATGGTGGGCAGTTTGTACTCCTCTGCATACATGTTCAGTCACAGTCCTTCCATGTTGGCCTGTACCTATGGGACATATATACTGAACGGGAGGTCCCAGGACCAAGCCTTGTGGGATGCCACTTATATCTGGTTTGTAGTCTGACATGGATGCAGCATGTCTGACCATGTCAGTTCTGTCCTTGGTCTGGTTTGCAACCCTCTACTGACATAGGGGTTTATATTTAAGCTGGTGAACATATCCATACTGAACACGTAGGGTATTGTCTGGAAGCATTTGCATGGTCCAGCTACGCTGTGTGGACCACATTGCCCTCATCGATGACCTTAATGACTGTTTCAAATGGGTCAAACATGTTTAGGGGCAGGATCTGCACTTACGACAGCCACACTGGGTAGGGTCCGGTGTCAGTAGGTCCCCGATAGCTTTATGTCTGCGGTACATGCTGATCCTTTCCATAGCTGTGCAGACCAAGCTTGTCAGGATCCTGGGGTGGTAGTTTGCAGTATCCATTCAGGCAACACCTTTGTTGTGAAGGACCACTGTTGTTGTACACTGCTCTTTGGGTACATATCCTGTGGTAAGGCTGACATTGAGCAGTAGTGTGATTTGGCATTCCATTCTTCTTGGAGTCCATGTTGGCCTCAGCCCAGGACACCATCTCATACCTTTGCTGCTGTGTGTTTTGCTTTGTAGATGATGGCTGTTACCTCAGCATCTGCAATGTCAGGGGCCAGCAGTCTGCTGGGATAGATATTTTGCATTCTGGGGGGGGGTTTGCACTGCACCTGTCAGGTTGTATGTTGGCAATATGTGTGTGTGTTTGGTATGTTGTTTGTAATATCTGTGTGATTCGAGCATATCTGTGAATTCCCAACATGGTTCCTACCATCAGTTGAGTAAGCCTTGTGATTATCCTTAGTGTCCTGTACAATTTGTATCTTCATAAGTTCATAGGTTCATACTAGGCTATCCACCCTAGGGCATTAGTAAGCCTAGCCAGAGTGTGTGTGTCTTTCAGCCCCTTGCTATGTGAATATTATGGCCATTTATGATTTTCTTTACTGTGCCTCTGTCTGGACGTGACACAGTGAAGACCCCAGTGTACATCTACGATCATCCATCCACTTGGCAATATTCCTGTTGAGGGGTGTCAGTGAGGGGCTCTGCCTAACATGGAGTGGGATCCTGTTCCAGGGTGTGGGGAGCCTCTGGGTTATGTATCTGTCCCTCCAGCACATCCTATTTCATTATGTGTTGAGGTTGACATCTGTCACTCTCACAGCTCCAATGGCTTTGATTTCCTGGGGTGGAGCATGTCCATTACTCCTGTGTTGGACATGGCCTTGTACAACAGACATACAATGCCTCTGTGTAGGCAGTCTGTGACTGCATTCAGCTGGGGTGTCTACAGCCAGGCAGCATATGACATATATTTGACACCCTTTATCCTCTTGGTGAGGTACCTTTGAGGTCTTCCTAACCGCTGCAGGTGTCAGGTACGGTACATCCCATATGAGTCATTGTACTAGATTATGGGTCTGATAAGAGAACAGTACAGGGCACAGTGACCTCTGTTGATGTAGATGTGAATCCTTTCATGATACGGTGTCCAATATAGACAGTCTTCCTAGCCACATTGGCATTGTGAGTGTCACATGACAGGTTACTGTCGACTTGTGTCCCTAGGTCCCTGATTACTCCTTGCATACATAATGGTTTACCACCTATGTGGTAATTTGTGAGTACCTTGTTTGGTATTTGGTGGGACATTCATACTGTCCAGTGTCTTCAGGATGTCTGGGTGGGGTTCCTGTGTGTGAGAGTGTGGTCTGTCGCATGCTACAGACTGTACAGCAGTTTTGACTACAGTTAGGTGCACATGGGTGGTCTCCGCTGCTTCGTGCATTGTCAGTTACCTGGCTGTATGGGTGTCTGTGCTGCATATGGATACTCCCCTCCTTTGATGTTTTGGTCCAGGTGTTGGGGCCATAACGCATGATATGAGGTATAACCTGGTAGTGCTGGTGTGCTGTCAGTAGGCTTGCAGCAGGCTTCTGTCACTGCACAGACATCGATGTTCTCCATACTGGGAAGTGCCTCAGGAGCATGCATATTGCAGTTTACACATCTGGCATTGGTCAGCATTACCCTTATGTTTCTTACCACTTATGTTTTCTAGGGTGGTGGGTTAGTCTTTTCGGCCTTGCCTACATGGCTCTATGGAGGTGGCAAAGGCCTTATCCAGTATCCAGATGCCCAGGGTAACAGGTGCAAGCCATCCCTGGAACAGCAGCATGGCTTGTCATGCATGACATCTCAAGCAGACAGACATTAGATCCTCTTGGACTGACAGCTGTAATTGTGCCACCTGTTAAAGCTGATCATTCTGTGTTTGTACTGTGGCATCATTCTTGGTGAGGGTTGGATGCTGCAAATGGCCAGTGTCATACTGGCCTGGAGTACATACTCAGAGAGCTCATCCATGTCTCTTTTCATGTAGTCCAGGGAGGTACATCTCGGGTCATTCACACCAGCATGGACAATGAGTGCATCATATTTCTGCTTGCTTTGGGGTGACCTGCATACTTGTGTTATGTGGCATATTGTGGCAGCCTACAGGCAGCTTACTGTACCCTTTCCCTTGTTCAGTCTGGTGAGTGGGACAGCAGTGTGTCTGCCTATACAGACACCTATTACAACTGTATCAGGCATGTTGTTTCTCCTTCTGGCCTGTGACTGTTTGGCACACCAGCTTTGTGTACTATGTGTTGCATGTGCTATGTTTGGAGGTTGTGGTTGCTTGGGGTCTGCTTTGGAGGCCTCTGTTGGTGTGGTGTGTTTGTAATTAGGGCCTCCGGAATGTTTTTCTGTGTTTATGTGTTTGGTTTACAGTTGTGATAGGTCTATGTGGGACTGGGTTTGTGGTGTATGTGGTTACCTTCTCCTCCTGACTAGTTTTGACAGTACTGAGTTGGGGGAGCTCAGCCTCCGGTTTGGATAAATGGTTGCATCTCTCACATATATTTGTATTTATTGGGGGGAGTTGAGGGTTGTCTGTGTACTTGGGGCAGGTGTAACATTGCCTCAGGATTCATAGATTCTACTTGTTGTGGCTGGCCTTAGTGGATTGTATGTGTGGACATATTTTATTGCCATACTACTGATCAGTGATTACTTCCCTTTTATGTTTGCTCTATCATGTAGTAGCTTCCTCATTCTCTTGCATGGTTTGGTAATGGCTGGAGTCCAGCATGCCAGATGCCTGCGTGTATGGCATTGTGTCTTGTTGTTATTTGTGATTGCATAATCCAAGCATTCCTGGCTGTGTTCATGGAATGCCTGTATAACAGGTTCTGCGGTGTGTCCCATATTCTGCACCTGCACAGGGCCTTTAGTGGATTCCACATCAGTTTGGAGGGGTGCAACTTATGCTTTACACATGTTTTTCACTGTGGTTTTCTGGCCAGGGACTGTGGTTAGGATGTGTATATCCGGTGTGATTACTCTATGGTCTGGTCTTACCAGTGAGGGATACACTTCTCATCTTGCCATCCAGTACGCATGTTGCTGATTATCACATCCAGTATGCTTACCCCTCTTGTGGGAGTGGCACGTTGTTCCTGGGCATTTTGGTTTATGGATTCTGGGAACTTTTCTCCTACTGTGTTGGTGCTAGTATAATGCTCCCAGTGTATGTCTGGGTATTTTCAGTCAACCAATATAATGTGGTTTGGGGGGCTTGATATATTCATGTATTCCAACATAGGCCAGGTACAGTTCCTGATGTTAGGACAGTAGTCTGCAGCAGGCTATATACTGGGAGGCGGTTTTAGCCACTGGTACTTGACCATGGCTAATCCATGCTGCTTCTTGTTGTGGTACCAACATGGGGGTGTGGTTATCTATGTCCAAGGAGTGACAGTTCTTCAAGTAGTTTGTGGTCGGGAACAGTATCAAAGGCTTTCGAGAGATCCAAGAAGATGGAAGAGACTGGTTTTCCATTATTTCTATGATGATTAATAGTATTAGTTAAGCTTAGAAGGACAGTAGTGGTACCGTGGTGTGGGCAGAACCCATGTTGTGTATTAGACTAGACGTTATTAGATAGCAGGTAGTTTAGAAGGGGTGGTAGGATAGCAATGGGTATGCAGTTTGATAGCTCAGTAGAGTTAGTCCCTTTGTGCAAGGGAATGATGCAGGAGATTTTCCAGTTTCTGGGGACATAATGTTCTGAGATAGTGTCATTGATCAAAATAGTGATGGGATAGACAATAGCATCTGCAGGTATTTTTAGAAATTCAGTAGGAGGATTGTGTGCTGCAAGGGTTGTCGGTGTAAGTTTGGAAAGTATTTTTTTTTTTTGGTGAGTTTTGAACAGGTTTGTAATTGAAGGGGTTGCAGTTGTCACTGGATGGTGTTGGAACAACTGAAGGAGTATTGAGATGAGAGTTAATAATAGAATAAATGGAATTTGTAAAAAAAAGTATCAAATTGTGTAGCAATACTAACAGTGTTTTAAGTGATAGAGGGTGTAGGAGTGGAAGTAATACCGGGTTGAAGAAGTTTTTTTTATTGTGGGCCAGAATTTTGTGGGATTGTTATGGTGCAGTAGCTGAGTGTTAAAGTAATACATTTTTTATCAAGTTAACTTGGGACTTAGCTTTTCTAAGTTGTTTGTATTGAAGTAGGTTGGCTTGGTCATTGTTGGATTTCCAGACAGACCAAATATTGTCTCTTTGTCTTAATAAAGTTTTAGTGTCATTTGTTAGTCATGGTGCATAGTGATATGTTATTCTAGGAGTACTACAGGGAGTAGCTTGTTTAGAATATCAAGGAAGGTGCAGTTAAAGCAGAGTACTGCAGTGTTGAGGGGAAGAGTTTTAAGTGGTGCCCAGTCAAAGAGTTGTAACAGTGAAAGAAATGATTGAGTATTGAAGTTATTTTTTTACAGAAGTAGGCTTGTCTGGAGGGATTGAGATGATGTCTGATCAGGTAGGTAGGGTGATTGATGATCACTGATGCAAACGGGGAGGCAGCATGATTGGAATGTTAAGAAAATATAAATACCTCACAACAGTTAGCTGCACAAAATCAAACAGTCAGGTAAAAAACAAGAAAAGTGCAGTCCCATGTCTGATAAAAGATGAAATTCCAGATCCAGTGTAGCCAAAAAGTTTAATGAAAAAGATGAGCACTTTCACAATTCAAATATTCATCGGTTGATAAAGATGAATTTCCAGATTCAGAGTTTAATGAAAAAGATGAGCACTTTCACAATTCAAACAATTGCTTCATCTTGTTTGAATTGTGAAAGTGCTCATCTTTTTCATTAAACTTTTTGACTACACTGGATCTGGAATTATGCCTTTATCAGCCGTGGGACTGCACTTTTCTTGTTTTTTACCTGATTGTAAAGTTAATGAAGCTTTGTTTGTGAGAATCTAGTCCAGTATGGATTGCCACTTGGAAATGTTGTCATTTCTAATTGCTGTATGGAGTACCTGAATAAAGTCATGTAGACTGATGAAATTAGTAGGATTTTCAGTTATATGAGAACCAATCAGTATTGAGGTCACCAATAATGATAGTTTAGAGTGTAACTCAAGACAAGGACAAATATCCTATTGCAATGATTCTCCTGCCCAAATGTTTCTACTTGTACTATTTTTCTATTCCAGAATTATGAAGTCATTGTAGAACTGTGGTCTTGAGGCAAAGGGAGCAATTCTGCAAGGCATGTGATAACTAACTTATTTTGGAAATCTTCCATTACTGGCAACTTGAGGTCCAAATATCATACCTTGAGACATTAGACTTGAATACCTCATAAAGTTTCCTGGGAAAAGAAATGAAAAATTATACACCAGCTGAGAGAACATTTCTACACACTTGTGGCTAGAAAGCATATTGAAAACATTATAAGATAACAGGAACATTAAGGCCTCTTCCTTAAACTGGACCAGTGCTCTCCCAGTTCATTCCAACCACTGTCTGACCCCATTTACAGAAGACATAAAAGAAATGGGTCAAACAGCAGACCACCTCTTTTTTTCAAAGGAACAGGCATTTAATCCAGAACCTTTCTCATTTCAAAGAAAGGAAATTTGTGGAGACCATTTACAGATTTCTTTAGGAAAAACAAACATTTCAGGATCAGAATATTCAGGATGGTAAAACCTCATTCATTAAGTCCATTTCTTCCCCAGGGATCATGGATAGTCATACTGGAATGAAAGCTAAGCTATTCCAAAATTCAAATTTCACAAGAAGGCTCCTTGAATTCCATGTGGGGAGAACAACATTTCCAGTCTGTATGACATCTAAGATTGTAGCACAATGATCAACAGGTAGATTAGTGCTCTCTCAGTGTGAAAACTGAAACTGAGAAAAAAAGCCAGTAAAAGTTAACAATTCAGGTGAAATTTGGCCACTGTCTAGTAATTACACTGTCCGGAAAGTAATGGTGAAGAAAAAAGGTTTGGCTCAAAAGAATCTTGCAGCTATTCAGAAAAACAAAAAAAAAATTCAAGTTTCAGCTTCATCATAGGAGATGGTATCCAGTAATTTGGCCTAGAGGTGTTAAATTTGATAGTCAGAGGCACGGGGAGAAAAGCTACACAGTCAAAACAAAAAACATAATTTAAACACCATTTTAACAAACTTAAAATAAATAATCTTAACAAAAATGTAGTTAGCAATATAACAATATCAGTGAATCGCAAGCAATATGCAAATCGTAAATTCACAATGAGTAAGACAGATTAGATTGATTAATGAATTTTGCATGTAGAGCATACCCTTAATGGAACTCATACTAAAAACTTACAAGTAGAGAAAACAAGGTAGGAAGAGAATGGGAGTTAGCAGAATAGTCAAAATGAATAAGCTGAAAAGGTAAAGTGGCGAGATAGGAAGTACAGAGGATACTAGTGATGAAGTTTAGAATACTAGAGTTGATAGGTAAGGAATGGATTTAGCCTGGACTGGTACATGAGCAAAGCCAATTTTTGCTATGGAAATTGTTTAGGAGTTTTTTTTGTTTTGTTTTTTATCGTGAGATGGATTAACTGTGGTTAAAATAGCCTGAGAAACGGTATTCTATGTTTTAGAGATGTAGTTGAGTAAAGATAATCACCAGCTTTATTGCTGGATTTGGAGACCTGTAATAAGAATTTGTTGGAGGATCAGAGAGGGCAGGGGTTATTATAAGGTTAGAGCATTTGTTAAAGGGTGGGAGTTTGATCAGGTTGAGGTACTATTCTGTGAGCAGTGGTGAGTTCAGGATAGGTTAAGTGGTCGGGTAGTTCCAGACAGTTTAGTTGGTGTAAGGCAGACCAGCGGTGAGACCTATGTGGTGTGTTAGTCAAAAACTTTGCAATTTTATTATAACAGAATTCCAACTTGGATAAGTCGTTTTTACTTAGGTTCATGAAGATAGGAGAGGCATATAGAAGGGTGGAAAGCAGATGTGTTCAGGCTATATCCTGTACTGAGATTACAGTAAGGAAGGGCTTAATTCTGTACAGTGAACCTAGTTTAATATGTGTCTTCCTGATGAATTGTGATATGATTGAATAACATTTCAGACTATTGTCAATTAGAACAACTAATAATTTAGTTTGGGTGATGGTTGATATAATGGTGCTGTTTTAGGAATGAATTTGGAATGGAGAAGGGAGATCATGTGATTTTCTGGGATGAAAGAGCATCAGTTTAGTCTTGGAAGGGTTAAAAATGAGTTGAGATTTAGATAACCAAGATTCAACTGCTGAGAAGGACTGTTGTGTTATGGATACAAGTTGATTAAGAGAGGGCATGGTACAGATAAGAGTTGCATCACCTGTGTATTGAATGATGGAGGCAAGGAGAGTAGATATGTGGAGTCAGTTAGATGGATACAAGTTGATTAAGAGAGGGTGTGGTACAGATAAGAGTTGCATCATCTGTGTATTGAATGATGGAGGCAAGGAGAGTAGATGTGTGGAGTCAGTTAGTAAAAATACTAAAAAGTAGGGGACCAAGGATAGAACCTTGGGGAACAGTTATGTTGACAGGCAAAAGGGAAGAAAGTTCCTGTAGTCATTTTACAGCTTGTTGTCAGCTAGATAAGTAGCTATGGAATAAAGTGAGAGAGGAGTGACTATGTCCAAGGAGTGACAGTTCTTCAAGTAGTTTGTGGTCGGGAACAGTATCAAAGGCTTTCGAGAGATCCAAGAAGATGGAAGAGACTGGTTTTCCATTATTTCTATGATGATTAATAGTATTAGTTAAGCTTAGAAGGACAGTAGTGGTACCGTGGCGTGGGCAGAACCCATGTTGTGTATTAGACTAGAAGTTATTAGATAGCAGGTAGTTTAGAAGGGGTGGTAGGATAGCAATGGGTATGCAGTTCGATAGCTCAGTAGAGTTAGTCCCTTTGTGCAAGGGAATGATGCAGGAGATTTTCCAGTTTCTGGGGACATAATGTTCTGAGATAGTGTCATCGATCAAAATAGTGATGGGATAGGCAATAGCATCTTCAGGTATTTTTAGAAATTCAGTAGGAGGATTGTGTGCTGCAAGGGTTGGTGTTGTAAGTTTGGAAAGTATTTTTTTTTTTTTGTGAGTTTGAACAGGTTTGTAATTGAAGGGGTTGCAGTTGTCACTGGATGGTGTTGGAACAACTGAAGGAGTATTGAGATGAGAGTTAATAATAGAATAAATGGAATTTGTAAAAAAAAGTATCAAATTGTGTAGCAATACTAACAGTGTTTTAAGTGATAGAGGGTGTAGGAGTGGAAGTAATACCGGGTTGAAGAAGTTTTTTTTATTGTGGGCCAGAATTTTGTGGGATTGTTATGGTGCAGTAGCTGAGTGTTAAAGTAATACATTTTTTATCAAGTTAACTTGGGACTTAGCTTTGTTACGAAGTTGTTTGTATTGAAGTAGGTTGGCTTGGCCATTGTTGGATTTCCACACAGACCAAATATTGTCTCTTTGTCTTAATAAAGTTTTAGTGTCATTTCTTAGTCATGGTGCATAGTGATATGTTATTCTAGCAGTACTACAGGGAGTAGCTTGTTTAGAATATCAAGGAAGGTGCAGTTAAAGCAGAGTACTGCAGTGTTGAGGGGAAGAGTTTTAAGTGGTGCACAGTCAAAGAGTTGTAACAGTGAAAGAAATGATTGAGTATTGAAGTTATTTTTTTACAGAAGTAGGCTTGTCTGGAGGGATTGAGATGATGTCTGATCAGGTAGGTAGGGTGATTGATGATCAGTGATGCAAATGGGGAGGCAGCATGATTGGAATGTTAAGAAAATATAAATACCTCACAACAGTTAGCTGCACAAAACCAAACACAACAAGAAAAGTGCAGTCCCATGTCTGATGAAAGATGAAATTCCAGATCCAGTGTAGCCAAAAAGTTTAATGAAAAAGATGAGCACTTTCACAATTCAAACAATAGTCCCACGGCTGATAAAAGATGAAATTCCAGATCCAGTATAGCCAAAAAGTTTAATGAAGAATTTTGTACTTCACCTATTATACCTAAACATATGGTTTGTTACCCATTAAATATTATTATTAGTTATTGTAACTTTATATTCATGCACCCTAAGTATAGGGAATGGAATTTTATTGTATTTCCTATAATGTATACTCAGGGTATGCTTTTGTCATCTACTTCTGAAGGAACTCATTTAGCTATAGATAATGATCTAAAGTACTGGTATCAGTTGATATCTGATAATAAAGTTAAAAATCTAGATTTCTTAAAACAAGAATTTGATCTAAGAGAAACTTGCTGGTTAGAGGTTCAGACCTTTAGACAACATCTCATTAATAAAATAGATTTAATGCCTATAACTGTTAAAGAATCTATTCCAACACTGATTGATTACTTGATATTAAATTTACAACATAAAGTTTCTGATAAAGGTAAACTTTCATACATACATAAAGTTATCAGACAAGAAACTTTTTACAGTGTAGATTCATACTGGAATTATTTCACTTCTATTAATGGGGACCCACCAAATCAACAAGATAAACAATATATATTGGAATCTGCTTATAGAACTACGTCTTCCATTGTCTGGAGACTTTATACATGGAAATTTTTACATAGATCGTTTTATACACCTTTGATGATGAATAAAATAAATAATAAAGATAATCTATGTAAGAGGTGTAATGTAGAAATTAATGCTGACTGGGCTCATATGTTTTATGACTGTATAAAATTGAAAGAATACTGGAAGTCAATTAATGAATTTTTGCAGGCTCTTTTTACAGATAATTTCATTATTTCTAAATCTCTTATATTATTCAACACACCTGTACCTCAAAGTGTTAAAAAGGTTAAGCTTCCCTTGTTATGGTCTATTCTAGCAGTGGCTAGGAAATAATAACTAGAAATTGGATTTCAGATACACCTCCTTCGTTTAATGAATTTAAAAATGTTATGAATATAGTGTGCCATATGGAAATAAACACAATTAGGACTATTACAAATAGAAAAACATCTTATTTTATTGTATGGGATAATTTACAAAATTTGTTAAAAGAATTTTAATTTCAATAGCATGGTATTTTAGTTTAATTAATTGATCTGATTGTAGTGGATGTCTTTGTAAATACTTTAGTTGTTTTGTTGAATATTATAATAATACCTATTTTTAATTACTTGTATAAAATTGTTATGATATTTCTCTTATATGTTAAAACAATAAACCTGTTTTGAAAAAAAAAAAAAAAGTTTAATGAAAAAGATGAGCACTTTCACAATTCAAACAATAGTCCCACGGCTGATAAAAGATGAAATTCCAGATCCAGTATAGCCAAAAAGTTTAATGAAAAAGATGAGCACTTTCACAATTCAAACAATTGCTTCATCTTGTTTGAATTGTGAAAGTGCTCATCTTTTTCATTAAACTGTTTGACTACACTGGATCTGGAATTTCGTCTTTTATCAGCCGTGGGACTGCACTTTTCTTGTTTTTTATCTGATTGTAAAGTTAATGAAGCTTTGTTTGTGAGAATCTAGTCCAGTATGGATTGCCACTTGGAAATGTTATTTCTAATTGCTGTATGGAGTACCTGAATAAAGTCATGTAGACTGATGAAATTAGTAGGATTTTCAGTTATATGAGAACCAATCAGTATTGAGGTCACCAATAATGATAGTTTAGAGTGTAACTCAAAACAAGGACAAATATCCTATTGCAATGATTCTCCTGCCCAAATGTTTCTACTTGTACTATTTTTCTATTCTAGAATTATGAAGTCATTGTAGAATTGTGGTCTTGAGGCAAAGGGAGCAATTCTGCAAGGCATGTGATAACTAACTTATTTTGGAAATCTTCCATTACTGGCAACTTGAGGTCCAAATATCATACCTTGAGACATTAGACTTGAATACCTCATAATGTTTCCTGGGAAAAGAAATGAAAAATTATACACCAGCTGAGAGAACATTTCTACACACTTGTGGCTAGAAAGCATATTGAAAACATTATAAGATAACAGGAACACTAAGGCCTCTTCCTTAAACTGGACCAGTGCTCTCCCAGTTCATTCCAATGACTTTCTGACCCCATTTACAGGAGGCATAAAAGAAATGGGTCAAACAGCAGACCACCTCTTTTTTTCAAAGGAACAGGCATTTAATCCAGAACCTTTCTCATTTCAAAGAAAGGAAATTTGTGGAGACCATTTACAGATTTCTTTAGGAAAAACAAACATTTCAGGATCAGAATATTCAGGATGGTAAAACCTCATTCATTAAGTCCATTTCTTCCCCAGGGATCATGGATAGTCATACTGGAATGAAAGCTAAACTACTCCAAAATTCAAATTTCACAAGAAGGCTCCTTGAATTCCATGTGGGGAGAACAACATTTCCAGTCTGTATGACATCTAAGATTGTAGCACAGTGATCAACAGGTAGATTAGTGCTCTCTCAGTGTGAAAACTGAAACTGAGAAAAAAAGCCAGTAAAAGTTAACAATTCAGGTGAAATTTAGCCACTGTCTAGTAATTACACTGCCCGGAGAGTAATGGTGAAGAAAAAAGGTTTGGCTCAAAAGAATCTTGCAGCTATTCAGAAAAACAAAAAAAAAAAATTCAAGTTTCAGCTTCATCATAGGAGATGGTATCCAGTAATTTAGAGGTAAAATAAATACAAAAGCACTCAGAGGTGTTTTAAATATGTGAAACATTGGAGTATATACTGTCAAACAACTAAAGGATGGAAAAAATAGAAGCTGTAATTAGCTATACAGCTGAACTGATAAAACTGAAAACTGAAAACAAAATGTTAGCTGAGCATGAGGCTTTTCAAGAAGAGCTGTTTCAAAAATAATAAAGTTAAAAGACAGAGCATGCAGAAAAAATCTGAGCTCTTCTGTTGTACCAGAGAAATTGGAAGAAAAAGACTGCATTAATTTTATTAAACTTGACATAAGCAACTAGAATGATGCATCACAGCAGGACTTGTTAACTGGGGGAACACATTGTGTATGTGCTCCATATCTGACCATAGGAAAACAGCCAAGGCCTACATTAGTAAATATGCAACAAACTCAGTAGAAAAGGTGCTCCTGACAAAATAGTGGAAGAAGGGAATGTATTAAAATTGGGGAGAGCAGAGTGTTTGTGGGAAAATATTTTCACTGTACACCAGGCAGAAGGGAAGTTTATCCCAGCAGCAATTATAGACTGTTGAAAGACGGATGGAACATTCAAGCTGCTGTATGCATCCTTTTTTTTTAGAATGTTTTTTTCCAGATATTTTTGTATGCAGAACAGGCTAAGAAGGAAAACAATAAAGTTTAGCCAACAAAGGGTGACCCAATAAACAGAAACGGAGTCTGCATGTTATTCTTCTGACAAAAATGAAGCAACAGAGAATTTGCCAGTGAAACCTTTTCTATTGTTCCAATGAAAATGCTTGAGCAACACAAAAAAAACAGGAACTGGCCAGAACAGTCAGAAGTATAGTGGACTTGAACCAAACAATGTTGTTGGGAGATTGAGATGACTAGGAAGATCAAGCAACAATGTGAAGTTAGTGAATAAATGGGAGCCCAGAAAGCATCAATCCCAGTCAATATAGGAACAGAAATGTGAAATGTGGCTTTTGCAAGAACTTGCTGAGAAAGAATGGAATTTATCTGACTCTTAAATTGGCATGTGAACTGTAAAGCATATATCCCACTTTATGTCATTCACAGGAGAAACACCAAAGAAGCAAAACCAAACCCAGAACAATGAAAAGATGCAGGAAAACTTCAGAAAAGCATGACCAACATGCCAAAACAAATAACTTTAATTTAGCACTTTCGTCTTAGTATATGACTAAAATGAAAGTGCTAAATTAAAGTTATCTCTTAGATTTTGGTGTGTCGGTGGTGCTTTTCTGAAGTTTTCCTGCATCTTTTCATCGTTCATTCATAAGAAAAGCTATCTGGAATCAAATCCTATCAAATATCAGTAGAAAAAACTCTGGAGGTCTTTAAAACCAAGTTTTCTCATAAAGGAATCTACCCGTACATGCTTTAAAGATAATTGTTAAAGATGGCAACACACATTCATTGTCAGGGGAGTAGTACTACAACTGGACCTACCTGAAGGATCACATTTCAGAATAACAGAAAATAATCATGTAGTAACTGACATTTAACTAATTCTTTACACTAATGGCATGTGTCTTTATCAACAATGAAAGTGTCCACATAGCTTTGTGTACAGTCAAATTTCATCTATATGTAATATGTTAAATATAATTATGATATGTATATACAATACAGTTGATTGCCAGTAAACAGACATGCATGCTATTAAACTAATTCTTTAAAATAATGTGTCTTTATCAAAAATGAAAGTGTCCACATAGCTTTGTGTACAGTCAAATTTCATCTACATTATGTTAAATATAATTATGATATGTATATACAATACAGTTATGATTGCTCGTAAAAAAATGCATGCTTTCAAATTCTACAGTTTGTATTGTCACAATCGCATATGCACTGTGCTACATAGGTCAGCTTAAGCTATGCGTGTTTCATGGCTTGCATGCATTGTATGTTTTGTATTGTCAAAATGGCCTGGGTGGTGATTGAAAAGGGTCTGTTATCCAATTTATACACTCAGTTAACAAAATTAAATTACTACATGTTTAAGAAGACAATAAAGTGACTGACCAAGTAACTATAAGTAAAACAGTTGTTTTTGTTCTTATTAATACTTCTATGGAAATCTCATGATGTGCTTTGCAAATTATATTGCAAAGCAGTTTTTATAGTGCATAGTCAGAGGTATTTTAAATGTATGGTGGGAAAGTCCTATCAGTGACTGATGTATATGTTAAAGATATTAAAGGAAGAAAGTACATTTTCAAAGGTGTATACACTTCTGACATTAATGTATGGTGTCTCCGAGGAACCTGTTTGATTCTCACTGTAGTGTCCAGCTTCCAATGTTTTCAATGAGCGTGCAAGATGTTCTTTTGAAGTTTCAGATTCTTGTCATTAAAATAGTTAAAGGCAAGAAGAGGAACTTGTCCTTATGTTGGTGAAGACAACCATCATCTTCTTTCTGTTCAGCAGCATGATCTGGTCCCTTAATTTGCCACATAAAGAAATTTTATTTTACAACAAAAGCATGTCAGGATCCTTTACCCTTCCCTTTGCAGTCTTTATATATCAGTGCTGGTGCTGATCCAGTAGCAATGAACAGCAAAACATTTTCTTTACCAGCAGCACTATGACATAGAGGGATGAATACCTGACTATGGGCATCTAACACACTAACAAGAGATGAGAGCCAATTCTCTCTTGGAGCGAGTGGGACATAGGCATACAAATTAGACCAAGCTCTCTGGTGAGGACTTTGGAGCAAACTACAGTTTGCTTCCTGAACTATGGATTGAGCAACTTGCCAGTATGTCAGCTCCTATAAGAAGTGAGAAGCAGATCAGCACTTCCAGTCACTACACGTCTTGCACACAGGCAGCAAGGAGTTAGATAAAAACACTCCTGATATTAGTGCAACACACACATAGGATGCCCTGTTCTCCTTGCAGCCTGACCATTGTTGAATTAAATCCAAGTGATGTCAAGAGGGGAATGTAGATCTGGCAAGTGTGGAGGGGGCATTAAGATCCACTGATGGTCGGCTGCAGGAGGGAAACAGAAGCAAAAAAATATTTTTTTCAGGGGTGAAACAGCTTAACCTCTATTTTAGAAAAATGTTTTAAAATATGCATAATATCATTTCTAAAGATCGATGCTACATATATATATGTGTGTATATATATATATATATATATATATATATATATATATATATATATATATATATATATATATATATATATATATAATATATATATATATATATATATATATATATATATATATATGTGTGTTTGTGTGTGTGTGTGTATACACGTTTTTTCCAGAATTAGACATGCATACCAGCATGGTTTTATAAAAGGAAAGACTGCTATTATATACTTGGCTGAGTTTTAAACATACCTAATGCATTTATTACAAACATATATCTCAACTACTTAATACAGGAAATCCAGACAAAGCCTAAAATAATGGGGGGAACAAAGGCCCCAAAATGGGGACAGATTTTAAAGATTGCTCTTATAAACTTAAAAAGTTGCTAGAATAACAGGATTTGTGTTAGCATACATTTTCTGGAGGCTATGAAGTCTAAAACTCAAATGGATGTCATTATGTAGTGACTCCAATCCTCAGTAATTTGCCACCAAAGCAAACATTTTATGAGGAACAGGCGAAAATTAAGAGGCAAAAATCTGGGCATTCTGTGAAAATCTGGACAGTGGAGAAGTATGCTTACAAAATGCCTTCCGTGTAGTGGTTGAAATCTATATATAGTTAGGTAGCTCCAAAACAGGTCTATGGGAGGCAAGAGGTCGGGATTATTCAGAGAAAGGCTTCTAGATGGTCATGTTTATATTTCAGTGGTCACTAAGCTTAGTACTGGGCTATGTTCTTCTCCATATTATCTTTTTTTCACTCAGGTTGAAAACATTGGATAGTCAGGTATACAGATTATATAAAATCATGGTTAATTATTGCCAACTAAGAAGATATAGCATCAGTAAATATGGATTTGGGAGCTGTGGCATTATGGTTAAAGGAGCCTGGCCTCTCTCTGAATACTAAAAAAACACAGCTTGTACACTTAAATGCCAATATCCACAAGAGTGCCTGGTTCTTCAAAGAAATTCAAAAGAAACATAAACCAGCAGCCAAGCCATGTAATAAAATATTTAATCCATAAATTGCAGCCTTTGTAAGATAAAAGCTAGTTTCATCACAATAGTCACATTCTCAGTAAAGCTAACCACAGCCGACTTGTTCAACTTTATTTAAGAACAAAAACCCTTGTGTGCATTCTTTCCACCAATCAAAAAACTTGAATAATTTCAAAGGTCAAAGTAACAGTGAATGAATAATATATTAAGTTGAAATGCTACACTTCGGGCTCCTAACTATACTTTACACAACTACTTTGCCTTAGCATATACACCAATAAACCTCCAGTAAGCAGGAATAAACCAATTAATTAATTCATAATATATTAATCATTTCTATGTTTGGAACAATGCAAACTCCATTTTCTGGATGAAAGTATAAATGCATCTATGTAAAGTGAGATCAGAAAGCATCATTCAGTTCTGGTTTAACTAAGCAGTCAGTATTTATGAGCCATAAATGTTCTTTCTCATCTAAAACACCCGGTGAAAGAGATCTGGTGTAGTATTACCAGCTACATATTTATCTACAAACAGAAAAACTCCAGGATGCACCAAAACAAATTTTATATAAAGCATTAGTGATTGTTTTGTATCTGTATGTCACTTAGATGCTCATATATTTGAAATTTAAAAGGGCTTTATAACTAGCTTATAAAAAGACGGCTCAACATGAAGGCTGAGATAGATCACATATTTTTAATGGAGTAAATATTTTTATATTCCTTTGTTGAAGGCCTGAGTTTACTGTCCTTAAATACTACCAAATATAAGGGTGCTAAACATTGGTCCTTAAAAATACCTATCCCCGTAATACTTGAATGAGATATTATGTTGTCCCTAATTGCATAGAAAGATCTAGAATAATTAATAACAATCTTTCCTTTAAGGTTGATGCTGCAGCTGTCAGGCCTAAGGCATTATGAACTGTGGAGCTTAAAGACTATCTTCATTTCCCCATCAGGCACTAGGTAGAATGTATGTTTTAAACATTAGCTCTATACCTGAGCGCAATACAACATTATCTGTTTATACTACAGGAGATGTATGACGTTCATAGAGGATATCATCATGTAGAGCAATGAGCTGTCATGAGCATCTCAAGACTTAATTACTCAGACACTTTAGAGGTAGCCTATGCTTAGAGCACAAAGCTTTAAGTGATATAGTGGTTTGAACAATGCTGGAATTGGATATACTTGCAAATAAAAGAGCACTAAAGAACAATAACTCTTGTTATAATCTTCTTATTCTCACAATTAGCAGGAGGTGCTGGATTGTTTCTTCCTTCATTGTTTCCTGCTGGAATATGCTTACAACATTTATTGGCTGTTTCCAGTCCACAAAATTGTTCAAAACTGGACTGGATTTGTTGATTGGCCTGAAGTATTTTAGCCGAAAGTTTATTTTACAAATTTGCCTTAAGGCCTGCACAGCTGTCTGTGAAACTGAACAAATAATCCGTAGACTTCAGCTCTAATAACTGTGCATCATTAAGGACAATTGCTTAACTTATATCACAATGAATAGAAGGCCTAACATTTAGACAAGCATCACTAAAATAAGCGAGTCTGGTTTAACTGTTAATAACATTACATTTAACACAGAGAAAACTGGAAATTTTGTTGCTGATAAATCAGATAAAGTAACATCTGAAGAATGTATAAGGAATAGAACACATGTTCCTCAAAAAAGGAAGGAAAAGATTAAACATCTTGTAAGCAGCTAAAAGAAAAGTAAACTTATTAATTATGATGTATATTTGGATCCCCTTTCTTATAAAGAGGTTAAAATTGGAGAATCAGGACCAAACTGAAGTAAATAATAATTATTCCTTGGCATTAGTTTTTCAGTCAGATTTAGAAATAAATTCAGTCTAGGTAGTCAAAAATGATGACACATTTAAAAGTACTGGACACAGGGTTTCATATTCCAAGGAAGTAGGAAAGACATCAGAAAGTGGTAAGGTCAAAAAACAAGTAATAGAAATCAAGTAAAGTAAGACAAAGAAATTGGTCAGGAGTAAAGAGAAAGCAAGGAACTAAATTTTGTGTAAGAATGGGTCAATTATAAGCCTTTATGACACATTAGAAATCTGAGATAAATTCTCTCTTTGTCAACAATCAACATAATTTAATTGAATAGGTAATAGCTCCAGTCTGGAGTGCTTCTAACTTTGAGAATCTTACTGTGAAACTATGGTTTTGGAAACCAAACAATTGGATGCTGAACGTGACACAAACATAATTACTCATGAGCCTTCTTTAGTTTTTTCCAAACTGTAACAAGAGAGAGAGACAGAATGAATAATAATTACAATCCTGAATAAGAAATTAAAACAAAAAAACATTGTGGACTGCAAATGAAACTCTCATGAAACAGCAATTAGTTAATATAGATAATACCATTGATTCTCTTATATTTGAAAACAAAAATTTGAAATCAGAAGACACAAGCTCACCTACTGTTTGCGAATTGGAGACATTACCACTTATTGACCCCATGATTAAACAATTGCCTATAGCTTAGAAAATTTATTTTAAAAGGAATTATGGTTCAATGCACTATCTTTTACCCCACAGAGCTCATCTTTGTCAGCCTTAAAGTTTATACATTTACCGTGAACCTAGTTAGTGAGAAAATAAATTGTCAACATATAATTATACATGCAGGTGCAAATGATCTTAAAGATACATCATTAAAAGTCATGAAAAGAAGTACCTTACAAATAAATGAATATCTGGAATCAAAACAAGCAAGTTACTGTTAGTGAAATTATTCCTTCATTGTCATTGACTGACTACTTGTTTTCCAAAACTCATCTAGTCAACACATGGTTAAGATAACTTTATTTATTTATTGACACTTAATGTGAACTTGGAACAGTTTATAATGTTAATATTCTAACATATTGGGAATACTGTGTTTATGAACAGAGAATGTCTCATGTTCTCAATGCACTATGCGCAGCATCGCTAAGCTATTCTAAATGGTGGTGTATTACTACAAGCATAATAATCATGTTCAAAAGTACACCTGCTCCCTATTTCGAACCCAGTACCATTTCACTTGAATAACAATGCATCAACCCACCAAGCCACACAGCCAGTTAATTATCACAGCTGTTTTAAGCAAAACATAGTAATTGTCATGTTCTCACCATTAAGCATGTTTACGCAATGCTGCCCATTGCGCAGCAAATCTGCTAAAAGATTAATGGAAAAATAAGAATTTAACTGAGACTCTAGTAGAGAAATACATCACTATAAAGCTATACACTTACTATTAGATGTAAGTGGGGTATGTAACAGCAGCTGATTGTGCAAATATATCCATAACATGTAAAAATACACCTGCTATAACAGTGACTCTGTAGTTCATTTTGTCAAAAGCTTTGCAAACATAAATTTTTGGTCCACATGGTCCTGTGTTTAAATACAGCTATGTCTTTCATTTAAAATACATGTATGTGTACATCAATATTAGAAATGGTGATATGTATGACTGTCTCATATTTATCCACCCAAAGCTGTACAGATGGAATATCTGCTTCTAAATAATGAAAGTGAAAGGCCTATAGATAGGACCACATTTTAATTATTTATTCCTATTACACCCTAGAAAGTGTATAGAACATCAGGTTATGCATTAGCATGAATTTCCAGAGGATTTTGAAATATGTAATTCAAATGTGGCACAGTAATATCAGACTGCAGCCCACAATGATTTGCTAGTAATATTAAAGACAAACACAGCTGCACAACTAACATACATATATGAAGGTCATGCTAGAAGCAACAGTTGCCAGCACACACGTTCCAGGTGACTACCATGACATAACACATGACTTGGCAGTTGTCTAACTAGTTGACATAATGGTTAATGTATCCCCCTACCTTGTTCTAGGACACAGCAAACATGTTGCCTTTTACTCTGTTAATGATAACTTGCCTAACATATTTGCCTTAAACACATACCTTCATTTCCATTCAGATGAGTTCCCTCAATCTGGCTCTGGCTGTACACCAAGGCTGCCACAGGTCCCACAGTTACTCTTAAGTGTTGTTGTCCTGCACATTCTTCAGCCTTTCTGTCTATGCCTATTGCCTGCAGCAGCAGCAGCATCAATTTCAGCTGGTAGCACACACATCTGTATGTAAAAAGTAGCTTCTACAAACATTCTGTCTGTGCTGATGTAATATCTTTATCCCAGTAATTTCCACCCAAACATATGAGGAAGGGGATGGAATCTACATTGAGGCCTTAGATTTTGTTGAGTAGTTGCATGGGACTGGCTGATTATACTGCAAATCGTCTGTGCAGGCTGCATGTAGCATTTCTGAACCACAGATTGGTTCAGAGGCAATTACCTGCTAGTAGGGGAGCCAGTGTGCATGAGAGTTAGTTTGCATGGTTAATTCATTGGCATAGTACTTATATAGCAGCATTGTACTCCATCAAGTATGCAACTATTTTGTTTCCAGCATGATGCATATGTTTGAATATACATAGGGAGAATGGGGATCACACCAGTAAGCATTTGTTAGAATTGTACTGATGATATGGCATTGATCTCCAGCAGTGTTACATGTACAGAGGATGAAGAGTACAGCAAAGGTATAATGTTGTGTGGTAGCTAGGTACACAGGTCTCCTGGATATTTCCTTTGAAAGCAGTTGTAATAGCACACTGCTATTTTGTTAACACTGTTGTTTATACATATTATATGGGGGGTTCCTGCTATGGAGCACACTACAATAGACTCCTGCATTGGCTGTGTGATCATACATGAGCATCTGTCATGGCACAACCAAGAATAAGTCACTATTGCTACTATGCTAGTTGTGTCCACACCCTTTGTATGTCTGGCTCACTGTTAAATATGAGATGTGTAATGAAGCTGCAAATACTGATAGCCTTCCTTTATTGCTGTATCTCTGCATACTGTACTCCCATGTATGTGATCCTGACGTGTTTTCATTTTCTTGTATTTCAGGAAATATCATGAATGCATGATGCAGGACACCATTTACTGAGGTAGAAAAGGACTTCACATTGAGGCTTTGCACCAATATTACCAAGTCCTGCTGTCCAGAGGAAGGGCAAATAGGTCAGAATACGCAGCCCTGTGGGATGAACTGGTGCATTACATCAATACCATGGGTCACCAGAATCGTACCTATGAGCAGGCGCAACACTGCCACAAATATGATAAACTTTCATGCAGACATGCATCTGACATGGCCAGGGATTGTCGGGTCACTAGTGGTGGGCCTGCAGCAGAACAACCTCTCTCAGCCTCAGAAGAATTCCTGGTGAACCTTGCAACACAGGACAGCTCCCATGCATCCATCAGCCAATATGTTGTGGAAGTGGGTACCACCCATTCCTCTCAAGATGAGCATCCAAGTATGCTTAGTTAGATCATCATTGGAATACTGTTGCATTCAGAGTGTCAAGGTGTATATAGTTTTACGTGGGTGTCAGGTGTTTTCTGGAGGGGGAAGGAGGTTAGCTACAATTTTAAGCTCATGTAGAGCTTGTGATCCATATACATGTTAACATAGCACCTACTGTAAATGTGAGATATTTAGATATATTACCCCTGTTATACTGCAACACGTGGTACTGTTGCCATTACCTCTCCCCCAAATTATTACAGAATTGTCAGGAATTGGAAAAGGCTGTGCTTCTGCTGCTGGTAAGGACAAACCTGTTTTGTAAGAGATGTAGATTTAGTTCAATGTATTTACTAAAGTGTCGTCCCAGGCCTGCTGGCTGGATTGATGTACTGTCTGCATGATTGCCAAATGGGCCAATATTTTCTGAATGACCACAGTGTAGAGTCATACCTCTGCCTTTTAGGTGTGACCATAGTGATTGACTTAACAGTATTCTCAGAACATTACAGATTGCCACAGCTGTCAACTGTGCATATTTTTGCAGAATGTCAACAGTGTACATAATATATGTTTTGCTCATGAGATTCTTGTTTAATGAATAATTATTTCCAAATAATTACAGATTGGGGTTAGAAAATATTGTCCTCATGTCCTAGTATGTGAGGTTGAGGGTTATACAAGTCTGTAATAGTGATAGCAGTGTATACAGCTTAACATATACTGCACCATAGTACTGCAGAGCACAGAAGTACAGATAGTAATGTATTGCTTTTAGGTTCATAGGTTCATAGGTTCATAGGTAGGCACTAGGCTATCGGCCCAAGGGCCTACGCAAGCCTAGCCAACAAGGTTCCCTGGCTTACGCCACCCAAGCAAGTTATTTTCCTGTGCCACTGACAAGCAGACACACAGAAGTGATCCCTGGGGTGTATTTCCTATTTCCCATCCACTCATCAAGGTTTTTCTTGAAGAGTGCTAATGAAGAACTTTGCTTATAGGTTCATAGGTTGGTATGTTAAGGGAACATGTATCCCTTTGCTCTGCCACTCCTGTAAAACATTATAACTCATAAAAAGGACTTCAGTTCCTCCATACAGACTTACTAATTCTGGTAATGTTCAAGAAAAAAAATAATCTTTACAGATCATACTTTCAGTTACTGGAAATGATTCACTTGTGATATGTGAGGTTTTAATTTTTTCTCTAGTTTCTAAGGTAATGTGTTAGTAAACAACCCATGTACAGCAAACATATGTCAAAGTCATATTTTAGTTTGTTAGTTCTTCCACCCCTTGTGATACATTCTGGCAGCTAAGTCTTTTTAGTACATGGAGTGCTGAAATTATGCTCCAGTATACGAAAAAAAAAACTTGTTAACAGCTTCCGTAGTGTGAGTCCCAGGCATAACAGCATGTGGGGGGGTGCTTAACAATTGTTAAGCACTCCCCTAAAGACTGTTATGCTTGGGTTTCATGCTAAGGACTAAAAGCTGACAGTGCTGGCAAGAAAAAAAAATAGCAGTAGAAGATAAAACATATTTCTTTTCTGACTGTTGTCCCTGCCTGTCAAGTTTGACTTATATTTTTTTCTCTGCACCTCATAAATATTTTTGATTTTCTGGTAAATCACTAAGGATTGCAAGTCAGTCTGGGATAATACCAGACATTAGAGTTTCATACTTCTTATTGTTCAGAAAAATGCACATTGATGCTAAATCTGTTGTTCTAGTAACTTCTTAAGTAAATAAGAGCAATGTTTAAAATCTGTCCTTCATTTTGATCCTTTGCCCCCTGATTATTGTTGGATTTGTCCAGAATTCTTAAGCAAAGAAGCTGAGATGTGTGCTGTTGTCTGACAGCATTAAGTGCTTTACATGCTTTCTGTATAGGAATACAGATTCATGTGACCTGATTAGCCAATGAACTATAGACATAATGCAGCAATATCATTATTTAGACTATCCAAAGAAATCACTTTGTGTTCCTACTCTGTTTCTTTTTTGCTGTAACTGGTAGTACATGCAGCAGATAAAACTGCATACACTACACCAATTGTAAGCTTTTGTTAAATGTTCTCGATAGGGCTGCCTAAATACATCACTTGAGCTTTACTCTGGAGGTGAATTACTTGGCATCCATGTCCCAGATACATAATAAGTCTTTTGCCTTTTTATCACATGTAACTGGGGAGGTTGGTCTTTGTCCCCTTCACAAACTGATGTCAATGTCTCTCCAGACTCTGATGATGATGGTGGCCAAATTGAGGAACAGCTGGGGGTTGCAGAGGCTGAATCAGACAGAGAGGTTGACATTCCTTGTCCACCCTCATTATCACCATACACAGCCAGTATGCCTACGCATACTCAGTCCCCTGATGCCAAAGATATTGAACAGTTAGAGGGTGGAGATATTGAACAGAGAAGTGTGTCTACTCTCACTTCAGTACTATCAACACTGGCCATAGCCAGACAGTTGGCGAGGTTCCACATAGGCAGATTGATAGGGGTGCTCATAGGAATACTGCTGTCCCTCCACCACTTGTTGCAGGTGTCTCATCATGTGTCACTTGTCCAATGTTTAGGACCATCATAGAGGCACATGTACATTCAGAAAGGAACTCCCAATGAATGCTCAGGGTTATGGATGCAACACAGTCTGACATCTGTGACTTCTTCCACGGTGTTGCTGATACCCTGGAGCAGTTGACTTACACAGTGGAAAGAGGTAGTTGTGAGACAGATTGCACACTATATGTTTTGGAAAACACATTGGCTGTGATGGAATATCTGACTGGAGATGAGCATTGGCCTCACAGGAGTAGGTCAGCAACTACATCTGCTGAGAATCAATGCGGCCATGCACAATTATGATCCCATAGTAGCAGTACATCCAGCGTTCCAGAGGGGAGTGTGCTGTCCACACCAAGACTTTTCAGGCCATGGGCTCATGGTCCTGGGTGTTCCCTTGGAAGACACATTCGCAGGAGAAATCAGTCACCCACAAGTAGTATCATAGCATCTGGCCTTGGGCATGAAGGTGTCAGTGCATCTTTTGGCAAAGCCAGTTCTCATGTTCAGGGAGCAGAGATGATGAACTGTCAGCTGTACCATGCATGGCTCACAGCTGTCCAACATACAGACATGTAAGGCTAGCACTTAGCTTGGCTGTGTTCATGCAGACACTCATACACCACTGTCACAATGAGGGCACCTACAGACACAGGCAACATTTCCATGGTCCATCTTGCCTACTTCTTTTCCTGAATCACACACACGCTTGCCAACCTGTTGGGTCAGTCTAGGCCTCCTGCACCCCACACATAACCCTGTGCAAGTGATGATAACTGTGCCATATCCCTGTCATCTGGATGCAGTGAAATAAAGCTACGTGTCTGATACACAGTGTGACAATCTACATTGATATGCATTTGTTTCAGCCATTGTTGCTGTGGACATGCTACTTGTATTGGTCATTTACAAATATTGTACTTTGCCATTTATAATGTATATAGCATCATTTCTGTATGTTATGATGGATGCTGTTTTAAGGGCTGTGGAGTCACACAGTGAAATGTGTCTCATAAAAATGTTCACGTTTCACTTTCAGGATTGCGTTGGACACACCTATGGGTACACATCTACAAACAACCCAACAATGTCAGAGTACAGGATTGAATGTCAGCACAGGAGAGAAATGTCATCAGAAAGGTAATACAGTATAGGTTCATGGGTGCATAGGTTCATAGGTGTTTACTAGGCTAACAAACATATACCCAAGCAGAGCTACACGTGGTCCTGCAGAGGGGTCCTGGCTACAGAGAACTGAAAGAAGAATGACCACTTCTTCCCTGATTTAAGTACTTTTTGGCTTTTTTTATCTGCATTGTCCTCTCTGGCTTTCATTTAATAAGTTACAACTGTTTTTGTGTTTTTCTGCTGTATTCTAAAGTATCTGCACTTAAAAGTAGTACATTTTTAGTGCGACTCTGGTGGAATATTACTGTTTTTTGCTAATTTAATTGCTGAGGCTGCTCAACAACTTCAAAGTGTGCTAGCCTGTGTGTTAATTCCATTTTACTGTTTGCCTAACTGCATTTCTGTGTTCTTTTCTCAAAAAAACAAAAAACAAAAAAAAAATACTCCTTGTTTTCCGCCTTTTGTCCGACTATTAAGACCAGTATACAGGCTTTGCTGTATTCTGGGCTGTGTGTAGTTCCTGTGTTGGCCATTGCCTTACTTGGATAGAAGGAAAGTTTCTGAGCCTCACCAGTGGGAGTGGGAGCCTTGAGCAGCCTCATCTGTCCTGGGGAAGTGATCTCAGCACTTGAGCTGTAATTCATTGGGTTTGCCTTGGACCATTTCTAGCTCTTTCAAGTTCCTGTATAAAAATCCGCCTCAGGGCAGCTTTTGGCTATATACCCAAGCAGAGCTCCACGCATTGGTCCTGCAGAGGGTCCCATGGCTACAGAGAACCGAAAGAAGCCGACCACTTTCCTGATTTAAGTACTTTTTGGCTTTTTTTATCTGTACGTTGTCTCTGGCTTTCATTTAATAAGATACAACTGTTTTTGAAGTGTTTTCTGCTTGTATTCTAAAGCATCTGCACTTAAAAAGTAGCATTTTGAGTTGGACTCTGTGACTAATATTACTGTTTTTGCTAATTTTAATTGTTGAGGCTTGCTCACTAAAAGTGTGCTTTAGCCTGTGTTAATCGATTTTACTGTTTGCCTAACTGCATTTCTGTGTTCTTTTCTAAAACAAAAACAAAAAAATACTACCTTTTGCTTTCCCCGCCTCTTGCTTTCGACTAGATTGGAGACTTAGTGGTACTTAGGCTTTGCTGTATTCTGGGCTGTGTGTAGTTCCTGTGTTGGCCATTGCCTTACTTCTTGGATAGAAGGAAGTTTCTGAGGCTCACCAGTGGGAGTGGGGAGGCCTTGAGCAGCCCATCTGTCCCTGGGGAAGTGATCCTCCAGCACTTCTGGAGCTGTAATTCATTAGTTTGCCTTGGACCATTTCACAAGCTCTTTTCAAGTTCCCTGTATAAAATCCGCCTCAGGGCGTTTTTGGCTATATACCCAGAAAGCAGAGCTCACACGGTCCTGCAGAGGGGTCCATATTGCTAAGAGAACCGGAAAGTTAGCGACCACTTTCCTGATTTCCAAAGTACTTTTAAAGCTTTTTTATCTGCATTGTCCCTCTCTGGCTTTCATTTAATAAGATACAACTGTTTTGTGTTTTCTCGTTGTATTCTAAAGCATCTGCAAGGTTCAAAAGTAGTATTTGGTAAGGACTCTGCCAGAATATTACTGTTTTTGCTAATTTAATTGTTGAGGCTGTCACTAAAGAAATGTGCTTCAAAGCCTGTGTTAAATCGGAATTTTACCCACTGTTTTGCCTAACTGCATTTCTGTGTTCCTTTTTCGAAAAACAAAAACAAAAAAATACTCCTACAGGTTTTTCCCGCTTCTCTCTTTGCTTTCAAGATTAGGTTAGAGACCAGTATCGCAGGCTGCCATTCTGGGCTGTGTGTCAGTTCCTGTAAGCGTTGTCATTATTGCCTTACTTGGATAGAAGGAAGTTTGAGCTCACCAGTGGGAGTGGGACCTTGAGCAGCCTATCTGTCCTGGGGAAGTGATCTCAGCACTTTGAGCTGTAATTCATTGGTTGCTCTTGGACCATTTCTAGCTTTTTCGTTCCTTGAGTAAAATCATCCGCCTCAGGGCGCTGGCTATATACCTGCCAGAGCAGTTCCTACCGGTCCGCAGAGGGGTCCTGGCTACAGGCAGAACTGAAAAGAAGCTGCACCACTCTTCCTGATTTAAGTACTTTTTGGCTTTTCTATTTCCTTGTTTGTAAGCATTAGTCCTCTAACAAAAACGTCCTTATATCCTTGCTCACTGTAGAAGATACATGTTTGTTATTTATGCTGTCTGAAATTTTACAAATGTTTTGGATAGCTGTTTCAATACATTGTAAGTCTTTAGGCATCGTAAATGTATGTTTTACACTTACTGATGCTGCTGCTTAGCTTCTTGCTATCAATTCTAAAACTCCTGTCCGTTTTTTGCAAAAGACAACAGTCCTGTTTCGGCCTTGCTATATTGAGATACCTTTGATGTAGATTTTGGTTCGTGTGTCTGCCTTGTACTATAAGAACTCGCTGTGCTGGCTCAAATACTGACTTCAGGTTGGTCTCACTGCTGTATTATTGTTCCTAGGATTCTGCTGCAACTCTGTCCTAACTGCTCGTTTATGTATACAAGCATTTCCTGTTGTTAAAATTGTCTAAATACTTGTTCCCTTTCTATAAGTAATGTTTTATTTGCTGTATTCAGGTTCGTTATAAGATCATTGCTTGTCTTGGAATTTCTGTTCTCATTGAAATGTGATTGTCCTCGTTCCTGTGTAATTGTTATTGCCTACTCATTGTGCTGCCTTTTAATTTAATTCTCTTATATCCGCCTTTGTCGTGTAGAAGACCAAGAAGCTCCTGTCGTGTCTGCTGTGAAGCCTTATTAGGTTTCTGACTTGCTTGGACTTGCCTTTGTCCATATTACTAGGATTTTGAGCTTATTCAAGGCTTGCCTATTGCTTGGGTTCTAGCTGTGAATATGTTGCCTATTTATCTAGTGCTTCACTTAATGTCCGCTTGGTTTGTCAATTTTGCTAACTGACTGTTCCTATTCTAATAGAATAAAATGACTCTTTCCATTTGCTTTATTTAAACTATTGTGCTTCCTACTGGTTCCTTAATAGCATTTTTGTTTAGTGATTTCTTTTTCATAAAATGGATGGACTGATTTCGCCTGGCTAATGTTACATTTGACGTTACTGTTCTGCTGTTTATCCATTCAATTCCTATATCTTGTTTTTAAACCATAGCAGAATTATCGGTTCGCCTGGTGACTAGACTTACGTAACATTCTTCTAGACTGTTGTCCTTTGCATTGCCTATTGGTCAGGAAGTTTTAGTAATGTGTTGCTTCCTTCAAGTTATTAAGTTACTGTAAATTCGATTAGTTTTGGATTTATCAGCTCTGTCTTAAAAGCCGTAACGATTTCTGTTACAACTGCCACTGTCTATTCTAAAAAGAATTTCATTGTCGCCTTTCTGTTAAAATTATTGCTTTGCTGTATTCAAGTTGCTTTAATGATTTCTGTCTTTGATATAAAGTTTCTTCAATAAGAGAAGGCCTACTGTCCCTTACGATTTAACTTTAACTGCATTCTTTTCGTTGCATCCTAGTTATCAATTCCTGTTTAGCCTACTCAGTCGTTTTGCAAACGAAGAATTTCTGTTCCGCTGGTGTCACATAAAGGATCTTCTGTTGCCTTTTGGCTTTCTTACGATTCGTCCTCAGGGATTAGCATTACAATTCATGTTCCTGGCGTTCAGTCTGTAAATCTTGAATCGCATTTCTGTTTTAGATTTAGCTGTAGCTCAATGTCCTCAGGGTTCTGGCTACATTAAAGATCAACTGTTTCTGGTTATACTAAAAAATTAAAAATGCTCTTGTCCGATTTAAGTATTTGTTTTTTCGCTGTTTCTAAGGTTGCTTATAGTATGTTTTTGTTTGTGAATGATTTTTGAATTTAATGGAGTGGATACGTTTTCTGTTTGGAATTTTACCTAACTGATTTCTTGTTTTGATTTAATTCTATCCTTTTCCCCTTGCGATATTTGAAAAAGCATGAGATCTGCGCTTGTCCGGGAGCGATCTAGCCTGATAAGGTGTTTGATCTTGTTTGGTCCTTATCCCTTGAATCGATAGAATTTTTGGCTTATCAGGAGCCTCACTTCTAGTCCTTAGAACTAATAGACCATTGTTTTGGCTTTTAGCCTTTTAACTCATGAATCTAGGCTTCTTAGAATAAACCATGCACTCCCTGTTTAAGTACTGGCTTAAAGCTAAAGCACTTATAAATTACTTTTTTCTATTACTGCTGTTTTAAAGATAAACTTTTTGGTTTCTGGTGAATACTGTTTTTGCAATTTAAATAGCTATAAAGAATATTTGTTTTGTATTACTTGCAGCGCTTTCTGTTTGCTGAAACTATTTCTTGCTTCTTGTAGACTTTAAACACAAAGATCGTTGGGCGCCTTGTCCTGTGACCAGTCCAGCTTGATGAATTTGGGCTTGATGCTGGCCTGCAGCCTTAAATCTGACTCAGCTTGGGTATCGCTACTGCCTTGAGTTCTCAACTTCCGTAAATACTTAGGCTATCAGCTCTTTCAGTTCCCAAATCCACTCTTACAGTTTTTAGTCAACTCTTTAATTTTCTTAAATTATCAGACATCTAGCATCTTCTTTATGAATCTCTAACTAGTAATAGCACTTTCTAGAACCTCATTCTACCTTAAACCACTTACTAAAACTCTACTGATCGTGGTAACCAACTCTTATTCAGTTATAGATCTAAGAAAATACATCTCATTACACACCTCTACTCTGAACAAAACTGTGATACATGTACAGACGAGCTGACTCCTAACCAGATGGAGACAGCAGAATAAGCACCGACCCAAACAACACCACTTACACACATGAAACCAAAAAACCAAAAAACCGAGCTTAAAAACTACAAAACAACAAGGCTCAAAACCAAATAGCCTAAAAACTACCACAACAACACAAAGGGTCAAACACCCCAAGCAAACCTACAAAACCAGAATGGTATCAAGCACCTAGCATTACAGGACATTAGAGGTCATGCAAACAGGAGTCCATACCAGAATAGGACCAATACGATTCAGGCTAGACCGTAAACTAGCACTCCAGAATATAAAAAGCATTGCAGTTCGAATGACCAAGGCCTGGCCTACATTGCTCCCGATATACCCCTGTACAGACATGACAGATCCTGCTAACCGAGCAACGATCTAGTTACATTGGCTATATGGTGCACTTCTAAGGGACAGTGTACCTGGGATATTGGACAAGCCTTGTCAAGGTGGCTTCAGAACACAGGCCAACGCCAAGACTTACCGAACACATATGCTTATGCTGCTCAAGACAACTGATCAAAACACTCAAATCAATGGAACTCAGTTATATGAAACGGCCAAGCACTAGGACAGTTCTATACCAACTCAGTGGTCAGAACCAAAGGACCATCATGCTAGCCTCATTCGGCAACTCAGAGATCCATCAAAGAGCCACCTCATGCACAAGTAAACCTCATTACACAAGCAATCACAATTCCATATGAATCAATCCCGTCCATAGATCTGAACCAGGATAATCCACCAAACATCTAATGGGACTCATCAAACTGATGCCACTACAGCCACACTAAGATTCAATTAACTCAATGCTGGCAATTCACCTCCTCAAATAAATATGATTACAACATGGGGTAATGACCGAAACCCTACTATAAAGACATAGACCTGATTATACCCACCACCCGACAAACACATCTTCAAAAGTGCTCGTCAAGCAAAATGATATTTTAACATGGTTAATGGCATCAAAACAATCTTCACGTTTCGGACACCAGTGCTGGATGCTCACTAAACAGCTTCCGGAACGCCGGTTTGACCCCATACTTACAACAAAGAAACACTCAAAAACAAATAAAAAGGTCTGTCACCAGAACTATCTCATAACTAAGCATTAAAGCAGATCGCATACAAACCTTTCAATTGAGACCTAGGATCTCAATATGCTTTGCCAATCAACACAAGATGCCATTTCAAAGGCATCATTCTTCTACCTAAGATAGAAACCTCAATTACTACCTGCAACGCACACGGTGAATACACTCCAAGCAACCCATAGACCGACCCGGTTAGTAACCAAATGACTAACCCAACATACTGCCCATTCATAAACCTGCAAGACTGTCACTCAAAGGAAACACTGGTACCCCTACAAGTTTACACCTGTCAACATGGAAAACTCGGAATAAAGCATGAGATCTGCAACTGATCAGTTGTTTTAACAACCCCTCCCAGGAACTATATACCTATTAGCCTGACTAGCCTTATCTGCAAGGCCATGGAGAAAATCATCATGGGCCTTATCAACAAAGACATAGGTAATCTCCAAACACATGACCCTACCCAGTTTGGATTTGTCAAAGGGAGATGATGCCTGTTAAACCTGGTGGACTTCTTCGAGACATTCACAAAAATCCTTGAAGAGGGGAAATCTGTGCATACAAGTAACCAATGCAAAAATCACAAACCAATGAAGAATGTCCACTTCACAACCAGAAGAGCATCCAAAACCTATAATCCAACCTTTTATTTCCACAAGCTTTTATTTCGACAAGTTTAGCACTTTCTTCCCTCGGTCAGGGCTTTCTCAGAACCCTGAGGAAGTCCCGACTGAGGGAAGAAAGTGCTAAACTTGTCGAAATATAAACTTGTGGAAATAAAAGGTTGGATTATAAGTTTTGGATACTCTTCTGGCTGTGGAGTGGACATTCTTCATAAATCTGTGCATACAGCCTACTGGACTTAGCCAAGACATTTGACACTATCCCCACTCAGGCATCATTGACAAACTCACCCATGTAGGCATAAACCCTTATATCATTAGATGGGTCACTAACTGGCTCACCGATAGAACTCTTATAGTCAAAATAAGGGAATCCACCTCCAACAACAGACCTGTAACAAGTGGTGTTCCACAGGAATCAGTCCTGGGACCTGTACTATTTGGAATCTATTCCTCAGAAGTACAAGAAAAACTAAAGGTCTGTGACTTGACAAAGTTTGCTGATAACTGCAAACTGGGAATGGTCATAGAATAAACAAATGATGTCAACATCCTACAAGAGGGTCTTACAAAACAATGATTTGTGCCAAAGTCATGACCTTAAACTCAATGTAAAAAAAATGTATTACCATTCCTTTCAGTAAAAGCAATGTTCCTGCTAATTACCTCATCAATAGCAACACATGGGTACACAGGTTGACAGCTACCTTACCTTTGGCCTCTCCACAGTGGTAAGAAGGACATTCTATCTTGCTCATGCCATAGGTAAGGGCATTGTTTCCAGAAAAAAAGAAGTTATAGCCTCCCTGTACTCTTCCCTCATCAGGCCAATAATTGAGCACAACACCACTTTTGGTATGTACCTTTCCAAGCACCTGCAGCAATTGGAGAGGCCACAAAGGTTCCTCTCAAAGAAACTTCAAGGTCTTCAGCATCTGTCCTGTATGAATCATCTGAAATCACTATCATTATTTTATTCTGTTTCATACAGACTACTCAGAGGTGAGCTCTGCCTTGCATAAGAGGCAATCTGTGACCCTGTTTATTGGAAATACTGCATATCCATAAGTCAAATGGTACACAGGTTACTTGCTCTAAAGACCTGAATCTGCTATGAGACATTAATAAAACCTGCTGGAGGGACAGATTTGTCTCCCAGAGGTTACCACACCTTTGGAACAGACTCCCATTTCATGTCAAACAGAGCACCTCATTGGCCCTCTTCAAACACAATCTGGACAATTGGATGGGTGACTGTAAATTAATCCCAGGGATTTCCCCTGCATCCCTCTTGGACAGGTCAATAGGTGCTGATCATGGGAATAAGAGTAAAAACCTGCCAAGGATTATAAGGGCCCTAGGACCATTATCCTAGTAACTTCCTATACTCCTGTGCTCCTATGATCCCATAGGCTTATGTAAACTGCTCTAACATCCACACACACCAAATTGGCTGCAGTGACAATAATACCACTATCTATCAATGCTTACAAAACACTGCACAGTGCACACACACACACACACACACACACACACACACACACACACACACACACACACACACACACACACACACACACACACACACACACACACACACACACACACACAAGGTTTTCTGCAATGAGAATATAAACACTACCTATCGAAGGTAATCTTATGCTGAATGACATTAGTAGGCCTTGTGGAGGACAAGAGTTTGGAGGGCTGCATCACCTGCAAGCCCAAAACAGTGCAAAACCATGCCAGTTTGGGAACTACACGTGTTCTGTAGGAAGATGCACGCATGGACATGCACACACACAAACACACACACACACACACACACACACACACACACACACACACACACACACACACACACACACACACACACACACAGCAAGTGGGCTGTAGTGAGATTGGAGCCCCTCCCTATCTAGTTTTACAGGCTACAAAAACACTATCCCCACCATGGCTCAAGTCTAATGTCACCATGGCTTTAGGAAATGTTATGGTAGATGACATCAGCAGGCCTTGTGGAAGACAACAGTTTGGAGGCCTGCATCAACTACATGGCCCAAAAAGTGCAAATCCATGCCAGATTGGGATGCACACTTGCTCTTTGGGTGTATATATATATATATATATATATATATATATATATATATATATATATATATATATATATATATATACACACACACACACACACACACACACACACACACACACACACACACACACACACACACACACACACACACACACACACACACACACACACACACACACACACACACACACACACACACACACACACACACACACACACACACACACACACACACACACACCAAGTAAGCTGGAGTGAGATTATAACCCATACCTATCTAGTTTTTCACATTACAGATCACAGTCCTTAACACATACACCGTGGCTCAAGTCTGACATTAGTATGGCTTTAGGCAATGTTATGGTAGATGACATCAGCAGGCTTTGTGGAGTACAACAGTTTGGAGGCCTACATAGGTTCATAGGTTCATAGGTTGGTAAGGTCCAAATTTTGTTTATTGACAGAGTATAGCTGGAGCCAGCAAGTGCAAACCCATGCCAGTTTGGGAACCAGTGTGGGATTCACATTTGCACTATTGGGAGATACACACACACACACACACACACACACACACACACACATATATATATATATATATATATATATATATATATATATATATATATGCACACACACACACACACACACACACACACACACACACACACCTCCCAAGTGGACTGAAGTGAGATTAGAACCCCTACCTGTCTAGTCTTGCACACTACTAATCACAGAACTAAATGCTTGCACCACAGCTCAAGTCTGCCTTGTAAATGACTGCAGGTGAACTAATTCTAGAGAACATAAACAAGCCCTATGTTGAACAGCTTGGAAGGCCTGTAGTGTTAAAATTGCTTCTTACTGTCATCTGCAGATAGTAGCCTAAAAGTCAGAAAACTGTTTTGTAGCCTAGCTATGTGACAACAGTAACCATTTTGGGCATATGTGTCTGTTTGCATTTGGATGGGCAAGCCTGTGGTAAGCCTAAATTAGCCCTGTCAATGAGTGTGCGCACAACATAATACGTTATACAACTTGTTCAGTTATTGAAGTATGTGTGGTGAAATCCAGCAGACACAGTGGACTGTAGTGAATGTGGGTGTTGTTGCTGCAGTAGATGCAAACATATGGCTTCACAATATATGGACATATTCATATACTGTACCATACATTTTCAAGGTTTCCACATCCTGTCTTAGGGAAACGTGGTTTGACTCACCATTGTCCAGATGTTTGCAGCAAGTACACAGGATTAACTCATATTTATGTGTGTTTCACACTAAATTGTTGCTTGCTGACAAATATAGAATCATTTACACATGACATGAGAGAAGATTGACAGAAATCTGAACTTTAATTGCTCCAATAGTCCTCCAATTGCAACACATGTTATTTTAGGTACTTCCAAATTTTTGTAAGTGCATTATCTAATGTTGAGTCTTTCCATTTGGTCCTTTGTTCAACATTATATGTGTCGTAGTGCAGCTGTAGTCTCCATTATCTGGGTATGTAGGGGATTATAGACATACACACAGACACACACATATATATATATGTGGGTGTGTGAAATGTATATGGATATATATATATATATATATATATATATATATATATATATATATATAAAGAGACAGGTATGTATATGTGTATATATCTATATCCATACACACACACACACACACACACACATATATATATATATATGTGTGTATATACATATATATATATATATATATATCTATACATATATATATATATATCTATATATATATATATATATATATATATATACACATATGCACATATATATCTATAGATATATATATATATATATATATATACACACACACACACACACACACACACACACACACACACACACACACACACACACACATATATATATATATATATATATATATATATATATATATATATATATATATATATATATATATATATATATATATATATATATATATATATATATATATATATATATATATATATATATATATATATATATATATAAGATTGTGTGAGGCACAATAGATTTGCACTCTGTTTAACTAAGTGTACAGGCATGTGCGGTAGCATTTTTGGATTGTTCGTGCATTGCTAAGCAGGCACAAATGGCAGGCACATTGCTTACGTCAGAGACTTACTGCTCCATATACTGACTCCAGCCCACACCTAGCTGTACCCCAGGCCAGGGTTATGTAGGTTACATGATGTGACCTCTGAACCTGTCTCTGCACTGCTGTGCTTCAAGCAAATTGCCTTAGACTTTTTAAACAGGTCTTAGATATGCTGTACAGCATGCAAATGTTTATTTAATATGTGAAAGAGGTTAATACCTGGATAGCACGCACAGAATCACAGTCTGTTAAATGCTACTTATTACTACTTCACATGCAAAATAGCTGGATATCTTGGGATTAGAACCCTGAACATCATCACACAAGCTAACTGCCTTAGACCTTTGAGCCACAAAAGCTGTGTCACAGAAAGGGGATCATTCATTGTGCAATCTCCTGCATAAATATGTACATTGCTGTTCTTCAGTTACCTTACACATACAATGTAAGTTCAAATTGCACATTACTGTCCTGATACTGTGTAGTATACTAACTGTGTGAAATGCTCATATAACATAGATTTGCTACTGTTATGGCAGTTACAAGGGGACACTGCTGTTTTGAGGGGTGGGGTAACCAAAGACCATGTTCTGCTTTGATACACACTAGTCTATCATTTAACCTCACTTTCTAATATGTCCCTTGAATGATGTATTTATTTATTTATTTATTTCCAGTTTGATAACCGGGGATGTCCACTGGGTCCGACAGCCCATTTTCAGTGGAGGCCCAGGGAGAAAAGCTCCATATTACAAACAAATTGCACACTTAAATAATTGACAAACAAGCAAAAAATAAAATTTTATACAATTGTATTGTTAGCACAGAAAAAAGCAAAAATGAAATACACATACATTTGAAATGCAAAAGAAGTAAATTAGAAGAGAAGTGTTGGAAAGAGGTGGTGCAAAGAAATAAAGGAGAAGAAATGCCAGGAAAAGGAAAAAAGAACAATTAGATGAAGATTCATTTTATGTTTGTGGTCAAAGATACATTTTACATTTGTGGTCAAAGATACAGTTGCATGAAGAGGCATTATAGGCAGTAGGGAAGTGAAGATATAAAGAGTATTTACATAGAGTTTATACAGGGGGAAAATTGTTAAAGAAGCTGAGGGAGGGGAGCTGAAGAAAGAGTTGGATGAAGAGGGGCAGGAGGGAGAATCATGAATAGGGAACGTTAGAGGATTTAGGTAGGAAGTATACAATTACATTAATGTACCAGTAATCTGCTGCAGTAGGGCTGCATAAATATTCCATACATGAGTCCTACTGATTACAAATGGTGGCATGATAGTAGAATGGGTGTCTGCAGTCCCATGTGGATGTAATTTCTGTCCAAATAGCCCATATTATTATAATCATGAATGGGGAAGTTAGTGGATTTAGGTAGGAAGTATACAATTACATTAATGTACCAGTAATCTGCTGCAGTAGGGCTGCATAAATATTCCATACATGAGTCCTACTGATTACAAATGGTGGCATGATAGTGGAATGGGTGTCTGCAGTCCCATGTGGATGTAATTTCTGTCCAAATAGCCCACTATAGGTAACTGCATAATGTATCGTGTCCATAGCTACAATGACATAACATAACAATCCTCTATACTGCTGTGTAGGTTACGGACTTACCTTGCAATTGCAGCAGTTGACAGAATTGTAGTTCAGGGCTGACTCTGTCTGATGGAAACAGTACACAGTCAATACATGGATAGGTACAGGATGTGTGATTTGGCTGGCATCAGTTTTAATATATGAGTGTGAGAAGGAGTAAGATGTTAATTCATAGGTCCCTAGGTTTTCCATGAATGTGCTATGTGTTGCCTCTTAGCCAAAGCCAGGGCATACTGAGCATGCCTACATCAGCCTACAGGGACATCAGCAGGGAGCTCCTCCTCCGAGTCCAACTGTGACTGTGGCTGTGGTGACCTAGGCACACGTGGGGGTGCTATTTATCCCTTCTCTTTGCTGATCCTGCTTTGTAACATACTGTGAATATCTGTGCATATGTGGCTGCAAGGCTCTAACAGATATATCAAGGCACAGGAACCATGACTTCAGAAGCCAAACATACTTTCGATGATATTCCTATTTTGTGTGTGTTCCTCATTATGGTGTTCTTCTGTGGGTGTGGGTGCATTTCTGATGGGTGTCATCATCCACAGTTCTAGGGTGTAGCCAGCATCCCCCAGTAAATGGCTCTGTGGCATACCTCTCAACCTCTTAGCCCAAGAACTCTGGACAAAGACATGGATAATGGGAACACAAAGGCCCAAAAATAGGGACAGATTTTAAATATTGCTCTTACAAACTTGGAAAGTAGATAGAATAACATGGTTTGTCTTAAAATGCATTTTCTAAATGATATGAAGTCTTAAACTGAAATATATGTCATTATTTAGTGATTTTATTCCTCAGATCATCCCAGGGAACAGACTGAAATTCTGAAGCAAAAATCTGGACATTTTGTGAAAATTTGTACAGTTGAGAGATATACTCTGTGGGATTTCCCCCCTAGCAAACATCTGGTACAACTGTGATTTGTGCCAGATATGAGAGTTGTGATAACTGCCAGGATTGCCAGCACACACTTTCATGATAATCTCCTGGGTATTGCACAAGACATGGCAGTTGATGGAGTGGTATCCCTTGTGGTTAACACAGATTCTACCCTGCTCACCAGGTGGTGCCTTGATGTGTACATGAGTGCAGTCTATGGCACCCAGTACTTTAAGGTGGTGTGTTACATCATAGAAGTGTTGCATATTGCTGGCCCTCACTTCAGGGGAAAGGGGAAAAGATATGTGCTCACTGGCATTTGGGACCATAGCATCCAGGATCTGGTGGAGTATCCTAGATGCAGATGTAACACCCCTATTATGTCCCCATTTGGTATTTGAAAAGTACCTGTAGCTAGTATCCTAAGGGCTATACATACCTTAGTTTCCACTGGGATGGGTTCCCCTTTGTTAGCTCTGGCCCTGAGATGAGGGTGGCAGAGCTCAGTGATTTCTTGTAGTATGTCCCTGTCCACCCTGAAGCACTCTACAATCTCCAGCTCATGTAGCACCTGGAGTGTTACTGTGGGCCTGAACATTCTCCTCATTCTTGGCCTAGGCCTATTGTCAGCAGCACCAGCAGCACTGACTTCAGCCACTATCACATACAGATGTAGAATAGCTGCAGCAGCCCCTAGCATTATCTCACTTAAAATTTCCAAGTCTCCACTCCAATGGTTCAGAGTACTGAGGGAAAGTCAGAGTGTAGGGTGTATGCATACTTTATACAGCTTTGCTGTAGGTCCACCATGTAGGATTGGCCAATTATAATGCATTTCACCTGCTTAAGATATAACTGACATGATTAAAGGCCCTGCTTTATTGCGTGATGTGGTGCTATGCATAGCATCGTGCAGCATAGTCTATACAAAAAAAAATATTATTAATTAAATATATCTGGTTTTCATTCATTGCTGGCTATGTCGTGACTGTCACGTGGGTGGTCTTGTTACATGAACATGCTAAGCTCTCCCAAACCATTTGCAGCAAGTGGTGCACTGAGCCAACATATGCACTGAGCACAATAAATCCTAAAAGCCACATGACACACCCCCTGATGTCATCCACATTCAGTGGGAATATAAACACTCTGTACAGCCTACATGATGTGGATATGCAGACATGGTTGCTCCCTTTAGCAATTCAACAAATCCAGGCCATTTAACCCTCATTTGCATAATATTCATGCTGACAGCCTGGACTACATGGTTCCTAGCCATGTAAGCTTGGTAACAACACAAATGCATCATTGTACAGACCTGATCCAAGGTCTTACAGTACATTGGTCTGAAGTACATTATAGGTATTATTTTATAATTTGTTTTTATTTTATGTTAAGCATGCTTGTATAATGTGGCGCAAAGTGCAAATGTGGAAATTATTTAAAAAAATATTAATTTCACATAATCCATACTGTTTTCAGTCATCCACAATGTATGTTTTGCACATTTATGTATGTGATCTTACCTTTTCAGAGGGAATTATGTCTATATTTGTGGACTTTTACATCCCCATCTTCCAGTGTAGACTCCTGTACATGGAACATTTCCATATACATGTATACACTACTGACATGGACACAGAGTCTACCCAGATGTATTATGTAATATTGGATTGCTCCACCTGGCTAATGTGCATGAAATTCAAGTACTTAAGCCAAAATCTGTATTGCATGGAAGTTTAAGTGTTTGCATGTGCTACCTCATTGCTACACTGGGTTTACTGAATCTAAAACTGTTCTCGCTCATGTATGCATCACTCCACGATGTGCAAACAAAAAATTTCTGTAGGCTTTACTGAATTTCCCCTACTGTTTTTCCTTATTTTAGTCCCTTTATCATCCTATACCTCTCCTTAATTTTTCTTTCCTCAACACTATTTTTCTAGTTTTCTTCCATCATCCCTTTTTATCCATCATTCATCTCTGTTGTCTCATTTTGTTGGTTACTTATCTGAAACTCTTCCGCTACATTTGACATTTCTTTCTTCAGGTATGCAAGATCTTCTGTTCTTTCCCATTCAACATAAGTCATTTGTTGTACAATCATATTGTTTGCCTTGACATAATCTTGCATACATTTAAACAAACTTTTCGAACAGTATTCCATGACATGCCTCATTAGAAAGATCATTTCCTAGTCCTTCTCTCACACAGTCATATTTTCCCATAATTATGTTCTCGTATTCTTCATTGATCTGCTATTCCAATAGCATTTCGAAGAACATGCAAGGCATCTGAATGAAGAGATGAAATCAGCAAATAAAATGAGAATAGCATCACAGCATTGTTAGAACTAAATACATCCTCAAGTCTTGGTAAGTATTCACATGATGGGCCGCGCTTTTACAAAATGTCACCAAGACAACACTGACATACAGACTGCATTGTATTTATTGTATAGAAAGGTAGGATAAAAAATAAAAAGAAGACTGGGTGTACAGGTTGCTGAATAAAAAGGGACCCAATCCTGGTGCATACATTTGTGCCTGGTCTGGAAAAAAAGACAATATAGAATCCTCGGGACATGAAAACATTCTTACCACAAGGTTAGGCCAGGATCATGGTGAGAGTGCCCCCCCCCCCCCCCCCCCGTGGCAGAAGGAAGAAGTCCACAAAAGGTGAAAGGTCAAATAGAGGCCTAGAAATAAAAAAGTGGACTTTTAAGGATATGGATAAATTATGTATTGTTACTGTTAAGAAAGAAGCCCAGACTTTCCAGACAGAGGATACTTAGAAAGATTAAGAGAGAAATTAAAGGAAAGAAAACTGTCAGACACTACAAATAAAAATCTGTATTCCTTAATACAACAGATTAATGAAAATATCATATACACAAAAAACTGTGGATTGCCTGGTAAAAAGAAGTGACAGAGGAAGTGCAAAAATGCAAAGAAAAAAAAAAACTAGAATTTTTTGAAAGGTATGCAAAAGAAGGATGGACATGGGAAAGAAGAAGAGATTTGTTATGGTGCAATATTTATGCAAAAGAAAAGCCAAACTAATCAATACAAAATAACTGCTTCAAAAATATTTAAACAGAAATACAGGCAAATGCCCCCTGATATGAAAAACTTCACAATATAAAAAAAATAAGACTGCAAAAGGGGAATGCAGAAAAGAAGACTAGTGAGGTAAAAGATAAATAAATAGAAATTGAAGTGATGGAATATCTTCAAAGTGAAGGGTTTAGTGAAGAAATTTCAACACAACAGGCAGTGTCACATCATGATGGGGCAGTGGGTCTCATGATGAAGGAGCAGTGGGGGCGCAGGATGCATCTGAAGAAGATATACCATAGAGTAATGTTTCAGAGCCTTCTGTGGGACACTCGCATGAAAATTCAGCTAACGTTCCACAGCAAGGGAAGGAACAAGAAACAGTAGCAAACGATGGGAGAATAGGTCCACATATGCAGGAGCATCAGCTTAAGCAAGATGAATCTGAAGAGGATATATCACAGGACAATATTCTGGAACCTTCTATGGAAGACTCACAGGAAATAGCAAAGAAGATGCTCTCAGTCCAGATGAAAATGATCTGCTTACATAATAGAGATGGACAGACATATTAAAATATTTGAAAGAAACAGATTTCAGAAGGTAAATAAGACCCCAAATCTTAGACGGCTGGTAAAAGAGATGAGCACAGTAATCAAGACCATTAAGAGAATACTAAAACAGACCAGGATTTATCATACACTATTGCAAATAATAAACTAAAACAATCAGAACAAGCAGAAAACTTAGAAGGCATGTGAATAAATATAATGTCTTCTTCTTTCGGCTTTTTCCCAGTTAGGGGTCGCCACAGTGGATCACTTGTCCGCTCATGATTGGCAGTGGAGTTTTTATAGTGTCGAGTTGCCAGCCCGGTGCCCAACCTTCCACAGAAGGCACACACATGCATGCACTCACACCTAGGGCCAATTTAGAGTGTTCAATCCACCTATAGCATGTCTTTGGAATGTGGGATGAAACCGAAGCACCCGGAGGAAACCCACATGACCACATGGAGAACATGCAGACTCTGCACAGAAGGCACTCCAGCTGAGGATCAAACTGGAGAACCTCTTGCTGTGAGGCGGCAACGCTAACCACTGCACCACCACGGCCGCCTGTGAATAAATATAAAGTAAAAGTCTTTTTTTGAATAAATATAAAGTAAAAGTCCAAAAAAAAAATACATTGATGACCCCAAAAAGGGTTTATAGCAAAATGGGAAATAAAGCACAATAAATAGAAACACCACCAAAAAAGAAAAAAATAACCATATTTTGGAGAAGTATTTATGAAGACCCTGTTGAGCATAACAAAATGCTGAATAGATAGCAGAATTAAAACAAACAGTAAGCATCTCTAATGCAGAGGATATGAAAAAGAATAAAGAAATGGCCAGATAAATTGAGACTAAATTAAGAAAAAACTCCTAAAAAAAAAAAAAACCAGACAACTGATACAGCACTTAATTTCTGGGTAAAGGTATTAACATTTTTACCCAAAGATTTAGCTGTGAGTAAGAATTACTTATATGTGCATCCTGAGCAGACACCAACCTGATTAACAACAGCAAAAAGAATATTCTACCTTAAGACTGAATCTGCAAGTCATTTTAAGAACTATAAAACAATAAGTTCCTTCTGACAATTTATAGGTTTATAGGTTCATAAGTGTGTATCAGGCTAATGGCCCTGGAGCCTTTACAAGCCTAGCCCATAGGATTACCATGGCATTGTGCCACTTGACTTTAGTTCCCAGTGCCTCTGTCAAGTAGAGCCACTGGAGTGATCCCTGGGGTGAATTTTCTATTTCCCATCCACTCATCAAGATTTCTCTTGAAGAGGGCCAGTGAGGTGTTCTGTTTAACATGCATGGGAAGTCTATTCCATAGCATGTGCAGTCTCTGGGTTATGAACCTGTCCCTCCAGCATGTCCTGGTAATTGTGGTAATGAGGTAGAGGTCTCTGGAACATGTGGTGAGGAGGGATTGGGATTTCTTTAGATGTAGCATTTCTAACAGAGCTGGGTCAGACATGGCTTTGTAAGTCAAGCAGAGATCGCCTCTAAGTAGGTGATATGAGACAGACAATAGTTGGAGTTTTTTTAGTCTGTCCATATAGGGCAAGTGTTTAAGGACTAGGATCCTCTTTGTGAGGTACTTCTGTGGCCACTGCATTTGTTGCAGGTGTCTAGTGAGGTACATGCCAAATGGGGCATTGTACTAGATGATTGGCCTAATGAGGGAAGAGTAGAGGGAGACAATGATCTCTTTCTTCCTGGATGCAAAACCCTTAGTAATGAGATGTGCCACATAGAAGGGGTTTCTGACCACAGTGGCAATGTGGTGATCAAAAGAAAGGTTGCTGTCAACCTGTGTTCCCAGATCTCTTATAATGCCTTCTGTGTTCAGTGGACTACCATTGATGTGGTAATTTATGGGAACCGGGTTTTTCCCTAAGGGGATAATGAAACTTTTTTTGGCATTGAGCTTAAGGCCATGGTTCTGACACCAGTCATTGGTCTCAGTGAAGCCTTTCTGTAGGATGTCAACATCACTTGGAGAGTTAATAATAGCTTCCAACTTGCAATCGTCTGCAAAATTTGTCAGCCAGAGTCTCTTCATGTTGGCCTGGACTTCAGAGACGTAGATACCAAACAGGAAAGGATTACATATTGGAATTGATGCAGAGTTTATAGTTATTTAGAAAAAATAAATGATGGCAGAACAAAAAGGTAATAAAAGAAAGTCATATAGAACAAAGAACCATTTATTGCTAAAAAACCATAACATAGTGTTTAACAAGGGAAATAATTTACGTATAGCATGGATAGATTGCAAGAAAACATTTCACAGCAGCTCTCATTCATGGATAATTGAAAGATAGCAGGTGTGTAAGATCCAGTCTATTTTGGCCAGTTACATTGCAGTGACCATGAACAAGTGGCAAACCACTTTGTAAGTGAGCCATGACAAAGGGCAAATTATTATATCAGGGATACAAAGTCAAATGGGGAATGTTCCAGGTGCTATCTTGTCTGGTCCTTAACCCATTAAACTGTTTACTTAACAGGTTATAATGGGGTTACACTACAACTCCCAGAAACCATTTTTGTTTAAAGACATAACATCTACTTTTTGTGGATTACTTTAAATTGTACAGTTCATCAAATGAGCTAAAAGTACAATTCCAACTGATTAAAACTTTTGCAAATGGTATAAGAATGGTATTTGGTCCTGATAAATGTGAAAAAAAAACATTTAAAAAGAGAAAGCTGTACTACAAAGAAAATATCAACCTGGGACAAGAATGTGATACAAAGGAACTTGAGAGCAAGTATAGGTATTTGCAAATAGTTGAAAGGTCAACAATAACACATGAACAAACGATAATAAAGTTTAGTAAAGAATATTTCAGAAAACTAAATCTAATGTTGAAATCTGTCTTCACATTTAGGAATAAAGTCCAAACTGTAAGTCAATTGCTCTTGCTGTTCTAACTTAAAGTTTTGTGGTGATTGACTTGCTGCAAAAAGTATTGAATTAATTGAACACAAAAACAAGAAAAAATGTTTCATGCTTATCAAATGATATATAAAATTTAGTGTATAGCAAGATTACCCATTTCTTACTTTGAAGGAGTTGTAGACCTCCTCATAACTGACTGCGTTTATAGATCTGAAGTCATGGGAATTCATACATGTCTGCTGACCTCATCAGATCCAAACATACTAAAAGTTTGACAACATGAAAAGAAGTCTAAGATGAAATCATCGCTTAGTTTAGCAGAAGCATTTTGGAATAAAGCAGGAATGGAAATCAAACCAGAGGTAGACAAAAATTCAATAGCAACTGAATGTGCCAAGAAGTAAAAGAAAGCATATAAGGAAAAAGATCAGACAAGAAAGAAAAATTATTGGAAAGTCCACATATATAATGACGCTTATGAACATCTTCTAGAACAATCTCATGTTGACCAAGATTTTAAGCAGGAATAGTTTAGGAGAGGTGAACTGAAACCAAAAGATGAAAGGCAATAAGGTCTCCCCAGGATAGTGGACCACATACACATTGGTTTACAAAGTCCATTGAAAATGTGGGAGAAACAGAAAATGCAGGTTCTGTAAAACAGAACTGGAAACAGGACATCTTCTTACTAGATGTGATACATTCATGGCAGAGGGCCTGTATACTGAAAGGCACCATAATGTGGCAAAACTGCTGCACTGAGGATTGTGCAAACACTATAACATAGAAGTAATTGAGAAGGATTGGAAACCTGAATCACAAAGCACTATAAAGAATGATGAAGTTTATATCACATGAAATCACCAGTTACCAAAAACAGATACAAGAAAACCAAATACAGTAGTCCATGAAAAAGACAAAAATAGGATTCATCACTGAAACTGCTGCACCCAGCGATTACAGTGTGTTACATAAACAGAGAGACACACACAGCCATAAAATACCAGGTTTTGCAAGCAGAAATAAGGGCAGTGTGAAAGAAGGTTACCCAGATATTTTCAATAGTAATTAGAGCAACATTACTAATAAAAAGAATACACAATTGTACTTAAATATCTTACCAATACATGTAACTCCATATGAATTACAAAAGGGTCTATATTACAACCACAAAAACCATGTTCCGCGAATGTCCCTTTGCTGAATGGTACCCAGCAAAATCTAACTCCCTTCAATGGCCATTCCAGCAAATTTTTTCGTAGGGGAAAAACACTTGGCCATCATCAGGAGTTTGCCCTTTTCCCCACTGTAGTGCAATCTCAGAGTTGGTATATTCAGTTGGGGGGGGGTGGCAAAGCCCCCCCCCCCCATATTTGGAAGATTTTAAATTTTGCTAGGTATGTGGTTGGCCAAGCATTTTTCCCCTAGGAAAGAAATTTGCTGGAATGGCCATTTGGGAGAGGTAGATTTTGTTGGGTAGAGTTTGACGAAGGGACGTTTGCTTAACAGGGTTTTTGCTGTCATAATATAGACCCTTACAAAAGGAGGCAATTCCTGGCCCATTGTGGGTGCTGAAAAGAGCATTCTTGGTTAAAATCAAAGACTGGAATAAAACTCTAATCATACTTTGATTTAGGAATGGGGTCCATAATCGTCATAGCATTAGAAACCCAAAACACTTGGAGACATTGAACTGAGAGAAACTACAAGTCCATAAACAGAACATATTTCCTTCATCAGAAAAATCACTTAATAAATGTAATGAAACACTGGAATCTTCACATTTGTCAATATTTCCACATCTTGCTAACTTCCATCCAACATATCACTGATCCTTTTTTACTTCACTTTAAAATGTTCTTACTTTCTTTTTTTGAGCCTACATTTACTTATTTTCCCTATATAACACTCTCAGTCCTGTCACTTAAGATTTTTCTTTTATCAGATATATGTACACTTGTTGTCGTTCTGTTCCCTATAATTCCTGTATCCCACTCATCCAGATTAGATACTTCAGAGGTCCCACTGACTTTATTCATGTGAGTTAAACTACTGCACTACAAACTCTCATCCCTTTCATCACCCAAAGTTTTAACATTTACATTTTTGTTTGCATTCTTCATGGTTTTCCTGTGACCATTTTAATTTGCACATCTTTGAAGACTTAACAACAGGTATATAATTCTTTAACTTTGTAATAATCTCAAAGACAAATGAGGCCCTAAGCAGAGTAGTTGACCAGAACACACCCACCTACCCTCCCATGCAGACATTTCAGTGTACCATAACCTGGATTTCTCTTTCCAGTTACCATAAAAACACTTCATACCAGTCTGTGTGCATATTATTACATGAATCTGGATTTAATTTAAACTTTTATTTCAAATTTTATTGCACAAATATTAATAGCTATTTGATAAACAAAATAGTCACAATGAAAATGGACCTAACATGAGTAAATGTAAACTTCTCTTCCCTTGGAACTCACATTCATTGAAATTTCTTTGAAACTAATATTCATTGAAAATGTATTAAACTCAAATTTCTTCAGACTGAATCTGGACCATGGCATATTAAATGTACCCTGGGCACCATGCTGTTCTGAAACATTGGGCTCCCCTGTACACACTTTTAAGACCATGCATAAATGCATCTGTGCTTTGATTTGCCTTCCTGATGGTTTTAAATTATATTTCTTGTTTAATACAGCAGCATTTGTTAGAGTGTGTATTACATTTTTTGTTTTTAATATTTTCCAAGTAAGCAGTGAAATAAAATCTATGAACCGATGACAAAAGTATTCTTTACAGGAAGTAACACTGATGGATCATTAGCTGGCATTGTTTATGATTGGAACTATTCCAGTATCTGATCATCTTCGAACCTCCGACTTTCATTCTTGATTAATGAAAGCATTCTTGGCAAATGCTTTTGCTTTTGTTCATCTTGTGCCAGTCTAAAAATTTCACCTCTAGTGGCACAATACGAATGCCCCCATCTGTCCCTCTTAATCATGCTCCCAGTTCCGAAAACCAACAAAATAGAACTGGAGTTCAACAATACAATGCCACTCAAACTGCTGTCATTATAATATACTAGCATCCATACTCAATAATTAAGGCCACTATATCAGATGTGTACACATTGCATATATATTGTGATAACATGGCCACAGTAAAGAATTCTAATTAACTTTTCACAAAGGCATGCTTGTCCTGCAAAGGCAGATTGATGATTTTTTTAACTTTATCAGTTCAGCAGAGTCAGTCATTTTCATCCAAAGACATCCCCATAACCAAGCAATTATGACTACATCATTGACTACAACCTTCCCATATGTCTCTGTCAAAAAAAATAAATAAATAGCAATAATAATCACCAAAGTCACATTTAAAAACTTGTTTCACACAAACACACAGTAGCCAAATTATTCCATCTTAATTCATATGCACAGTTTGGCAGTGCTGTATAAAGAAGCAGGCATCTAATTCATACGCAAAGTTTGGCAGTGTTGTGTAAAGAAGCAGGCACTTAATTCATATGCACAGTTTGGCAGTGCTGCGTAAAGAAGCAGGCACTTAATTCATATGCACAGTTTGGCAGTGCTGTGTAAAGAAGCAGGCACTTAATTCATACGCACAGTTTGGCAATGCCGTGTAAAGAAGCAGGCACTTAATAAATATGCACAGTTTGGCAGTGCTGCGTAAAGAAGCAGGCACTTAATTCATACGCACAGTTTGGCAGTTCCGTGTAAAGAAGCAGGCACTTAATAAATACGCACAGCTTGGCAGTGCTGCGTAAAGAAGCAGGCACTTAATTCATACGCACAGTTTGGCAGTGCTGCGTAAAGAAGCAGGCACTTAATTCATACACACAGTTTGGCAGTGCTGCGTAAAGAAGCAGGCACTTAATTCATACGCACAGTTTGGCAGTGCTGCGTAAAGAAGCAGGCACTTAATTCATATGCACAGTTTGGCAGTGCTGCGTAAAGAAGCAGGCAATTCATATGCAGTTTGGCAGTGCTCCATAAAGAAGCAGGCATCTTAAGTTGACATTTTTATTGAAAAACACTCTTGAAAATTAACCAGTACTAGTTGCACAAAGGGAAACTACTTTGCAATGACAAGCACTGTCCCCAGAGTTGCAAACCAAATACTCCTGACATTATATTTTTCACCACAACCATCTAACCAATAAAAGGGACATTTTACCATGAATATGAACTTTCCCACTATCTCTGTTATCAGGTTGGTGGATATGGGCATCCTTTGGCAATGTAGATGTTGCCTCATGTTTAGTGACAACCAGCTAATTCTCAAACAAACTGAGAAGATGTATGAGAGCTATACTTACACAATGTCACTGGAGGCAAAGCTCTCACATAAAAGCACTCCCAATGTCAATCAGATTGTCAGCAGTACACATGCTGCACCCATCACACATGGTACAAAGCAGAGGCAGAGACCCACAGTTGCTGAGGCACTTAAATGTAACATTCCTAAACCCCAAAAATCTCCTAGATGAAGTATACATAATGAAATCCCTCAGCAGCCCCAAATGCACTCTTTCAAAACAACACCCACATCAACACATAGAGCCACATCTCATGGAGCATCTACTTCTAAGTCCATAAGGCAAGCCACCACACAATCCAACATTCTGGTCATTGGGGACTTCTTTGTGATACACACTGATGTG
>NC_056733.1:731058836-731178836 GCF_019279795.1 Protopterus annectens
CCTCACTTGATGGTTCAAAGTCTCTTAATAATTCTAACAAATGCGCATGAGTCTTTTAAGTAATACTTGGAAGCTTACATAATATAAATATATGAGACACATACATACATAAACTAAGTACGTTTCTTTCTCTTTTCTTCTGTATTTCTTTTTTCTGTCCAGTTTCTGCACTTACGTCACTGGCTGGCTGTATGGTTGCACACCTGCCTGGATTCTACAGAACATCTAACCTGTTCAGTCCATCCTGGTGAGCACCAAGCATAGAATGTCAGTTACACCAGTCAACACCACTGAGACACAATACACCAGTGGGCTTTGGGTAGACTCAGTGGTCCACAACAGGCCCTTCCTTCAATTATTCACCCTTCATTTCTCTGTTGTTATCTTTTGTCACTCTGGTGTTGTAGAGCACAGTTGACCATAGTTAATTTAGAGGCTTAGTAGCCTGAGGAGTAACACAGAGGATGAGCATGCCAGTCTTTGAAGGGGTGACTATGCTGGACATCATCCAATGAGCCCTGGTAGGGGCAAAGACTAAATGGAATTAATGCCAGACTGGGGTGAGAGAAGGAATAGAAAAAGGTAAGGCCACACTGTGGTCAGTTGTGGAATACTTACTCAGTATTGCCCTACCATTGTCCATGCAGCCCTCAGATTGATATCAGTACAAGTGGGTTGGGATGTAGGCCAGAGAAAACCCTCTCATGGAAGCTTGATGACCACTCTGCTGGCCTGTCTCACCTTCTTGCCTGGTATCAAACACTACAGAGCTGGCATGAGGAGCAGGATCTGCTCATTACAGGAACTCTCCTAGAAGGGAGACCTTCCCAGTTTGGGAACATTGTGGGTCCACCAGGGATGGCAGCTGTTGGTACAGACAACTGGGTTAACACAGCTGGCTTGATGGCCAGCCATTAAGGATAAAAATAAAAAAAAATCTTCTTGTTATCTCTCCAGTACCCAGTGACTCTTCTGGTAACACTTTTTTTTCTTCAAACTTCAAATTAGCATACGACTTCCAGTATTTATGAAACAACAATTAACAGCAGCAACAATAACAATTAGCATTCATTGTGTTAATGTCCTACACATCACACGTAATTATGAGTTTGTATTTTTATTTTTTAATAGATTTTGTGTCTTATTCCATGCTTACTTTAAAATTTTTAGTGTCTATTTATCTTAATTGATCACATGGTTTCTTAATTTCTATATAATGGCTGTTTTTTTCAAGTGTTTCATTGTGCTGAAGAAGTCCTGTATAACTGAACGAAAGGGCTTAACATTTAACACTAATTTTACTGTTACTGGGTCGTGCTTTTTGTTATAATACTCTGCTTATTTTTTGCTTGGTCCTTGACATAGACATTATCTACCTCTTCTTTTTTGACATATATGAAACATAACGTATGCATATGCATGTAGTATTGTGGTACAGCTCTATGTTGTGTGCCGTTTTATTCACAAATATGCATCTGTGTGGACAGAGCTATCATTTTCTTCCTCAAGGAGAAGAAATGTGTGGCCACAACTTCTGCTGGGACTGTCAGAAGTAGGACTTCCGAATGGTGTGCCAGGAAGAATCTGTTCTAAGATCTTAAAGAACACCTGCTGGACCACTATGGTGACTCACTATGGTCCAAATGGAGAGATGATAAGTCAGCAAGCAAAGGAGAGTAGTGTTGCTGAAACTGAATTCATCCTCGTCTTGGTGAGTACCTTCATGAGGTGGACCTTGTTTTTTTATAAAATATCACTAAGACAACACTGATATATAGACTGTATCTATATAGCATATATCATGGACAGAAGAAGTTGAAAATTAAAAAAGATAGCTGAGTGCACAAGACTCAGGATAAAAAAGTGCCCAATCCTGGTAGGCACACTGGTGCCAGGACTGGAAAAAATGCCATTGAAGAATTTTCAAAATATGGAAACATTCCTACAATGGGGCTAGGCTAGCCCCACGGGGAGGATGGCCCTCCATTGTAAGTCTTAGTCCACAAAAATCATAAAAACTGATAGGCCAAAGAAGAGCCATAAAGACGATTAAGTGGACTATTGAGAATAAGAAAGAAATTATGTATTATTACTATTATGCAAAAAAAAAAGAATTTCCAGACACAAGATAAACAAAATGATTAAGAGAGAAATTAGAGGAAAGAAAAATACTCCCACAAGAAAAACTATCAGAAGTTTCAAATAAAAATTTGTATTCATTAATACAACAGATTTGTGAAAAACAGTATATAGATCAAGAAACTTTGATCTGTTTGGAAAAAGAAGCATTTAAAGGAGTGTGAAAATATAAACAACAAAACCTGGAGAAGCATAAAAAGAACTATGAACATGGGAAAGAAAGAGAGATTTGGTACGGTGCAATATTTATGCAAAGGAGAAAGCCAAATTAAACAATATAAAGAAGGCAGCCCCAAAGATATTCAAAGACAAATACAGCCAAAGGCATCCAGATATGGAAAATTTCACAAAAAAAATAATGTCACAAAGAGGGAATGCAGAAAAGAAGATTAGTAAAGTAGAAGTTAAAAAAATAGAAGTTGAAGTTATGGAGTGCCTGCGAAGTGAAGGATTTAGTGTAGAAGTTCTAACACAGGTTACATGATGGCATGATGGAACAAGTCCCAAAATTAAGGAGAAGCAGGAAGATCAGGAGACATCTGAAGAAGAAATATGGACATGGGAAAGAAAAAGAGATTTACTATGGTGTAATATTTATGCAAAGAAGAAAGGAAACCTAACCAATACAAAAACAGCAGCACCAAATATATTTGAAGAGAAATACAGGCAAAGGAATCCAGACATGGAACACTTTACAGTACAAAAAATAAGAAGACAAAGAGGAAAAGTAGAAAAGGAGATCAGTAATGGAGAAGTTAAAGAAATAGAAACTGAGGTTATGGAGTACCTGCAAAGTGAAGGATTCAGTGTAGAAAATTTAATTCAGAAAGCACCATAACAGGATAGAGCAATGCATATACAAATTAAGGGGACACCACTGGAACAGGAAACAATTGGTCAGGTGCCATATGAAGGTATTTTGGAGCATTGCACAGAAAACCAGTATAAACATTCACTTGAAGCTGAACAGCAAGGGAAGGAACAGCAAACTTTGGAAACTCTGATGCAGTCAATGTTGAGGAGCGATAGGCTAGTGAGTTCCAATACGACAGAGCAACAGATGGCACAGGGCGAAATTGAAGAAAATGTGCCACAGGAAGATGCTATGAAACTTTCTATAGAATGCCCATAGGAAATGGAAAACAAAAAATCTGCCCTCAATTTAGAAGAAATTGAGCTAAGAGAAGAGTTGTTTGATTTAATAAAGATAGACATATTAAGATCAATGAAAGAAATAGACTGCAGAAGGTTAATAAACCCCCAAAAGTCAGAAGTTTGATAAAACAGATGAACACAGTAATTAGAACTGTCCATAGAGATCCATGTGATACAACCAATAAACAGGATATATTACTGTGCAGCTAAATTAATAACAGATAAAGTTCTACCAGAAGAACACAGGGTAGTGAGGGAAGGATGGGGAAACATCAAATACCATCATGGAAGTATCGAACAGAGAAAACTATAAAGCAATTAAGCAAGATGTGTCACTGTCGGAAGAATATAGAAGAGGGAACAGATCAACAAAAATACTAAGAAAGATAGATGCGATGAAACCAATGTGCAGTATTAGACAGACCAGGATCTATCATGCATTATCACAAATAAACTAAAAATCTAGCACAGGCAGAAAACTTAGAAGATACACAGATAAATGTAAAGGAAAAGTACAAAATAAGCAACTTATTGATGACAAAAAATGTTTTATACAGAATTAGGAAACAAGGTAAAAGGAATTGAAAGACCAGCAAAAAAAGAAGAAATAGATACATTTTGGAGAAATATCTATGACGATCCTGTGGAACATAACAAAGATGCTAAATGGATAGAAGACGTAAAAGAAAGAATGAGAAGTTTAAATGTACAGGATATGAAATGGGAAGAAGTAACAGCGACAGAGATTGAAACAAAGTTAAGAAAAGCCTCTAACTGGAAAATCCCAAGCCCAGATGCAGTACCTAACTTTTAGTTAAAGTATTAACATCTTTGCACTAAAATTTAGCCATGAGTAAGCACTATTTATACGCACACCCTGAACAGACACCAACCTGAGTAACAACAGGAAAAACAATGCCCGTACTTAAGAGTGAACCTGCAAGCTACCCTAAAAATTATAGACCAATAACTTGCCTGCCGACAATGCATAAACTATATATGGGAATTGATGCCGGCAGACTTTATAGTCATTTAGAAGAAAACTCAATTATGGCAGTAGAGCAAAAGGGCAATAAAAGAAAGTCCTATGGAGCAAAGGACCATTTGTTGTTAAATAAAGTCATAGTGGAGAACTGCAAAAAAAGGAAGAATCTAAGTATGTCATGGATTGACTACAAAAAAGCATTTGATAGTACCCCATATTCATGGATAAAAGAGTGCATAGAAATGTATAAGATACACCCTACAGTGATTGACTACATTACAGTGACCATGAAACAGTGGCAGACCACTTTGCAATTAAGCCATGATAAAGGACAAATTATTATTCCAGGGATACAAATTCAAAGAGGGATATTCCAAGGTGACTCTGTCACGGCTGATATTCTGCCTTGCCCTTAACCGATTAAGCTATCTGTTTAACAGCTTAGGCCATGGCTATAATTTGGCTCCTAGAAAACAACAAAGTGTAAATACTTCTCATCTTCTTTTTGTCAGTGATTAAAAATTGTATAGCTCATTGGATGAGGAAATGAAAGCACAATTGCAAGTTGCCAAAACTTTCAGATGATATAAGAATGTTATTTGGTCTTGATAAATGTGCAGCCTTTAAAGCAGGAAAACTGCAGCACCAGAAAAATATCACTTTGGGACAAGAGTGTGATATAAAAGAACTTGAACAAGAGTGATAGTATAATTATTTGGGAACTGATGAAGGATCGATAATAAAATATGAAGATATGCAAATAAAACTTAGTAAGGAATACTTTAGAAGACTTAAATTAGCTCTGAAAATAGCATTGACATCTAGGAACAAAATCCAAGCTATAAACCAGTTTTCTCTTCCTGTACTAACTTACAGTTTTGGAGTGATTAACTGGCCACAAAAAGTATTGGATAGATCAGATAGGAAACAATAAGGATGTTTCATGCTCACCAAAAGATTCATACAAATCAGTGCATACCAAGACGACATATTCCCTGTTCCAATCTGGTATTACAGATTGATTACATGTGTAGATCTGGAATCGTGCGACTCCACACATATCTGCTAACCTCACAAGACCCAAATGCAGTGAAAGTTTTGAAACATGAGGAGAATAAATCTAAGATGACTTCTCTGCTTAATTCAGCAAAAGCATATCAGTGTCAGGCAGGAATGGAAGTCAAACCAGAAGTAGATAAAAATTTGGCAGCAATTGAATGTGCCAAAAAACAAAGAAAGAATATAAGGTGAAGGACCAGAGGAGAAGGCAAGAATTGTGGAAATGCATAAATATAGTAGCAAGTATAGAAAATGTCTGGAAGAACCTCATGTTGATCAGGAATGAACACAGGAATGCTTAAGGAGAGGCAAATTCAAACCAAGAGATGAAAGGTTAATATTGGTGGCCCAAGATGCTGGCCTACATACACCCTGGTTTACTTCTTCTTCTGGCTTTTCCTGATTAGAGGTCACCACAGCAGATCACCTGTCTGCTCATGATTGGCAGTGGAGTTTTACAGTGTCAAGTTGCTAGCCCAGCACCCAACCTTCCACAGAAGGCACACACATGCACGCACTCATGCCTAGGGCCAATTTAGAGTGTCCAATGTACCTACAGCATGTCTTTAGGATGTGGGAGAAAACCGGAGCACCTGGAGGAAACCCACACAACCACAGGGTGGACAAGCAGACTACGCACAGAAGGCACCCCAGCTGAGGTTCAAACCAGAGAACCTCTTGCTGTGAGGTGGCAATGCTAACCGCTGCACCACCACGGGTGCCCTTACGTACACTCTGGTTTAGAAAGTCCATTAAACATGTGGGAGAAACAGACAAATGTAGGTTTTGTATAACAGAACTGGAAACAGTTGCGCATCTTATTGCTGAGTGTGATACACTAATGGCAGAGGGCTTGTATACTGAAAGGCATAATAATGTGGCAAGACTGTTGCACTGGGGATTGTGCAAACATGGTATTGAAGTGGCTGAAAAACACTGGAAACATGAGTCACAAAGCATCATAGAAAATGATGAAGTTTACATCACATGGGCTCATCCATTATCAACAGTTCAAAACATAGATGCTAGAAAACTGGATATAATTTGAAATTACCTCACCCAGTGACTACACTGTCATGTGTACAAAGAGACACAAAGTCATAAAATATCAGGATCTGCAGGCAGAAATGAGAGTAATGTGGAAGAAAGATACCCAGATAATTCCAATAGTAGTAGGAACAATGGGTGTTATAAAATATAATCTACAATCGTATTTAGATATGTTACCAATAAATGTAACCCTGTATGAATTGCAGAAGGAGTCATTACTGGGCACATTGTGAGTGCTTTGAAGAACACTTTTGGCTGACAGCAAAGATTGAAACAATACTAATTTCATGAACTGTAATCATACTTTGACTTAGGAATGGGGTCCTTTCCTGTCATGGTGTTAGAAACCCAAAATATTTGGAGAAATTAAAAAGAGAGTGACCCTCTCAAAAACGTTGATGACTAGCATGTGCTTGCACAAGTGTTGAGTAAAACCACTGGCACCATCCATTCTGGGGAACAGGGACATCAGTATGATGACCTAAGTCTGCACCACCACCAACATGCTCCAACACTGGGAGGCAGATGTTTAGGACAGTGAGCCTGAGATACAATGTAACCCCTTTTGGTGTGTATCATGATCATGCACTATGTACACATATGCTTAATAGGATCTGATTTATTATAGCTGCTGTGGGTAACACTAACATGGGTTGGGGGTCACAGAAGGAAGGTGCACTAGTCCAAGCAGTGGGATGCATATATGCTTTGTGGTAGTCCACTGAAGGAGTGCAATGATTTTTTTTTATTATAAGTAAGTTTGCATGTGATTTTGCTCCCATTGTATCATCATTCAGGCATGATAGGCAGAGTCACATGATCATAACATCCTGTCCAACAGTCTCTAGAAGAGTAACTAGTGCATGACAGTGGCCACACTTGAGGTTGTTATTCTCAGGGTTGGTCTAGAAGTCAATCATGCCAAGAGTCGGCCCTATCCCCTGCCCAGTGGGTCCGCTCCTCTATGTGTTCATCTCCATTCCTTGTTTGTTGTCAGACTCTCTCCATCATCAGTCATTCATCCACTGGATGTATTGACATGTCTTTTGCATATATCACCCCTGTTTATTTGTGACTATGTTTAGTGTTTTTCTATCTGTCTGTGCTACCTGCCTTTCTCCATATACCCCACCTGGGTCTATATTATTTTGTCGAATGGCTATTCAGTGAATACCCATTTGTTGAACACCTATTTATCAAAGCTGCTCTTCAGCAAATGGTGGATTTTTAGTAGGGCAAACCAGTAGTTGGCCACCATCTGGAATTTGCTATTTTTTCCACTGTACTGCAAGCTTGGATTTGGTATATTTATTTGGGGGGTCAGGGGCGTACCCATCTCCCACCCCCTACCCCGCCCTCACCTTGGCAGGTTTTAAATCTTATTTATTTATTTGTTTATTTATTCATTTATTTATTTATTTTTTCCGGTCGTTAGGTTGGCCAACCACTTGCTTGCCCTACTTAAAATTTGCCATTCAATGAAGCATGGGTTCACTAAATAAGTGTTCAACAAATGGCTATTCATTGAATGGCCATTTTAGACTCTCCCCACCCATAATAATCCTATGATAGCTCTTTTGAAAATGAAGAAAAGGGCTTTCTCCTACAAAAATATGCTTCTTTCCCCCAAAATACATTTCTTATAATTACTCTTCTGTTCTTATACCTGATTGCTGTTATTCCTTTCCTATCTACTAAACTTCCTCCCTGTTTATATGATGTGCAGGACTCCCACTTTGATTTGCACACCCACACCGGTCTGCTGGCCAACGTGCTGCACTGTGCTACCCTTCTCGTGGCTATGTGCCACTGCATTGCCCTCAGTGGCATGCACTACCACTGGCATGTTAGTGTGCTTTAGTCCTGACATTATTCATTATCAGTACTTAATAACAGCTAGTTTTCATTGTTTCTGTCTATGTTATGTTTGTCTACTTTGTTTTGGCTTGTTTTGCGTATCACAATAATTTCTCAATCGAGAATGTATTATTCCTGACACTTCACTTGTTATCCAAACTTCTAACTTCATTTTTACTATTTATTGTCAACTCTTTGAAAATTCTCCCTGAAGAAGTCATTACCTTATGCAAAATGGAAATAATACACTCAGAAAATACAACACCTGAAGTATTATTACATATAATCAAAAGTCTGAAAAAAAGGAAAAACTGTTGTCATTTGGAAGGAAATATATCAAATATTTATTGAAGAATGTGCACTATAACTTACAAAATTCTTCCAGTATTCGACAGAAATTAAGTGTCCCAAGACCAATGGTCTGGAAGGTCAGTAATAATTACATAATGAGTAGATTTAATGACCTTAAATCTTATAGGCAAATAACTTGGGCATGTGATTCTCTAAAATATTCATCCTGAGTCTTAAAAATTATCTGAAGTCACAAATATTAACATTTCCAATAATACTCAGTATTACAACATTACATAAAGACATGCAGATGCCCTAATCCACCCAAGTATGGGTGTTAGAAAAATGCTTTCCATAACAGTACCACTACATAATATGCACACTACATGCACATACACACATGACCATAAATCCATCCCCTTACCTAAGTTTAACTCTAAGGTTAACCCAAAAACACTTACATATAGACTAAAGCTATCACCTTACCTAACCATTATCCTAACAGTAGCCTGCAAACAACTGCACATACACTAAAGCTATTCCATTAGATAACCCTTCCTTTAACCTTAAAACACACACACACACACACACACACACACACACACACACACACACACACACACACACACACACACACACACACACACACACAGACATACACACACACACACACACACACACACACACACACACACACACACTCAGAAAACCTAAAATGCATCTCTTTTACTAACCCCTACTCTGACCCTAACCCCCCCCACACACACACACACACACACACACACACACACACACACACACACACACACACACACACACACACACACGCACACACTCACAAAACCTAAAATGCATCTCTTTTACTAACCCCTACTCTGACCCTAACCACACACACACTTGCACACAAATCCCTCACCCCAAATGCAGTGCAACTTATTTTTGTCAGCTAATGAACAAATTCACCAGATTGGCATGCACTCAATCTGCCGTCCTCACACATTAACATGAACTACACTTTGTTAACAAAAGAAGTGTTCGACAATACATAGTGCAAGTGAAGGTACATGGACACAGGTTAAGGTCTCAAAAAGGGAACTCTAACTCCAAGATTTAGGGTTAATGAGGAAAAACAGAACACAGGGGTATACTTGTTCCATGGATATTTGTAAGTTATTTTTATTTATTTATTTTGTTCTTGTTTACAGGGCTAGTCCAGTGGGGTTAGCCAAAAAACCCTTTTCAGCAGAGGTCCAAGGATAAATGCTCCAACAAATTATAAAAATTTGTAAAAAGGCATTTAGTAATATACATGACTAGGCATATTAAATAATATATATTAACAATTACACATTCATTAGTAAAACTGGATTATATTCAAATTAAGTAACATCAACTATTACAGTATAAAACATACTTATGCATCAATAGATGTTGAACGTTGAACATTTGGAGACGTGTGTTAGTGGGTTTATCAAACAGATAATAGATTCGGCTTTTGATGCTTAGAATTTCAAAGAAATGAGTGCAATAGAAGAAATGAAGAACGGTAGAAAATGTTAATATTAGTGTGGTATAAAGCAGATTCATAGATAATTTTATAGAGGTGGGCATATGGCATATAATATATTTGGTTAAACTGAGAAAGTGAGTAAAATCAAATGAAGGTAAAATACAGATACTGTGCATCAATAGGACAAAATACCAAAATGCTGCGATTAACAGTCATAACATAATGTTGTAAAAATGTCTCTGTTAATGTAAAAAATGAACTGTATCAGATGAAGAAGATTTGAATAATCTTTTTTTAATCAACTAAAACACACTTTTTTAATATGTATTCATCCACTAAATAGACATTACACGGATTTTAAGAGCTAGTGTACAGTAATATTTGGACTAGCCTTGAAAATGTACCTATATGACCTCCACAGAAGTTAAAACACACAAAAAAGAAAATAAAGTACAAAACCAAAATTGTACATGATCTCTTAACAATGTGGAAGAATTTACATATCCTGAGGGATTTAAAAAGATGACATATGTATAGACTAGACAGTAGAAGATGAAGATTAAAAGCTTTGAAACATATTTTTAAATTATTTATATCTCAAAACTATGACAGATATTATTTTGTTAAGTACTAAATATGTTAGAAACCAGATTGCAGAATACAAATACAATAAGGCAGGCTTATGAGAGCTTGGTGAAAAAAGTAGAATAGCTAGGAATGTGACAACTCTACAAATGTAATCTGATTTAATTTGTAACAAAGATTTAGTTTTCATTACAGTAATATGGCACATTGCTAATTACAGTGCTAATTATGGTCCTGCTGTTCCTGCTCTGGCTTTTTTCCTGGTTATCTAATTTGTCATCATTCTAGATCCAAATGCCCAATCGCTCAGGGATGGTATTGCAATCATTTATCTTGACACGTTAAAATTTAGCCAGAGTAAGACTGAGGGGGGGATTTAATAAAGCCTACATGGATTTTTTTCTGTGTAGGCATAGTGGCATGGTGCTTACACAGCTGTAAGCGAACGTGCAATCCAATAAACAGAACTGAGGGGTGTGCATGACCGTGCAAACACGGAAGTGTCTGTGGCATGCAAATCACCTCATAATCAGATGAACTGCATGCAAATGAGGGTGTCAGAGTGATCCAGCAAGCAGATAGGCAGTCCTGCAAACCTCGTGTTGGTGTCCAAAGTGTACACAAAAAAATTCTGTGTACAGGATTTTAAAGACAACATGGGTGGGAAAAGTGCAGTTAGAAGGGTAGAAATAGCTAAGCAGATACAGATATGGTAAAACTATGCACTGTGGGTGTCCAAACCTTAATAGAAAATAATGGAAAATATATTTTTTTCTAATAATCAGGTCATGTTTGCTTAGCGGCATGCCGGTGAGATCTGTGGGCATGGATACCCATTTTTGCACAGCAGTGCGCAAACATGCTGTTATGCAAACAAAAAAAAATTAAAAATTCTAAAAATGAAAATTATTAGTATGTGACAATAATGCATTATAGGACCTTGCGTGGAGTATGTACAATCATAGACTGCTGTGGTTACTAACAAGGGAGGGCCTGGAATAGTGTGATTTCCAGGTAGTGTGCATGGATACCTATGCAAATGAGCTAGGGTTACTGAACAGCAAAAATGGGTATCCATGCCCACAGATCTCACTGGCATGCTGCTAAGCTCAGCAGGCATTGTGTACAGTGCCTGCTAAGCACTGATTATCTCCAGGGTGTGTGTTACAGCAAATTTGAGTGTAGAGTGCTTAGCTGTTATTCACTGCTTGTGGTGATGAATAAAGTACAGTGTGAGTTCAACTTGGTGTGCCCTCATGGATCTTAGTGTTGATGTTTTGGAGGATGGTCTATAGTTTTTTTAGGTGTGAGAGTGTTTCCAAGGCACACTGCTATGCTGAGCATGCCCATCCATGGGGCGATGTCCAGTGAATGCTGAGCATTGTATATCCCTGTGGCATGGGTTTGCATGCTGCGCTGCAGTGCATAGCAGGGAAGGCTGTCAAAAAAGAAAAAGAATTGGCTGAAAAAAAAAATTTATTTATTTTATTTTTATTTTATTTTACATTTGTTAACCGGGGGTGTCTGACTGAGCCAAAAAAGCCCTTTTTCAGCAGAGGCCCAGGGAGAAATGTTCGATATAGAAAAATTACAGATTCATTTAGATATTTAGACATGATCAGTATACAAACAAATTACAAATAGACTTTTTTTTACAGTGGTATGCAGAACATTAGCAGTTGCAGTGGAGAGAACAAACAAGAAAATATTAATTTAAAAGCAAACAAGAAAATATTAATTTAAAAATAAAGGTAATGCTGAGCATTGTATATCCCTGTAGCATGGGTTTGCATGCTGCGCTGCAGTGCATAGCAGGGAAGGCTGTCAAAAAAGAAAAAAAATTGTCTGAGAAAACCAATTTGTTTATTTTATTTTTATTTTATTTTACATTTGTTAACTGGGGGTGCCTGACTGAGCCGAAAAGGCCCTTTTTCAGCAGAGGCCCAGGGAGAAAATTTCCACATAGAAAAATTACAGATTAATTCAGATATTTAGACATGATCAGTATACAAACAAATTACAAATAGACTTTTTTACAGTGGTATACAGAACATTAGCAGTTGTAGTGGAGAGAACAAACAAGAAAATATTAATTTAAAAACAAACAAGAAAATATTAATTTAAAAATAAAGGTAATTAATAGATGTGTGGTGTTCAGCTGAAATTTGGAACATAGGTAGAATACATACATAGTACACAGGTACAGTACATACATTGTAGATTAGCCAGTGTTTGTGAGTAAGATTGAAAACTATTATCAAGTGCTCTAGATTTAGTATGTATATGTTATCTGCTTTCACTAGCCTGGGGAGCAATCATGGCACTGCCAACTTTGCTTGAGATGTTGCCTGATGAGGTCTTTAAAGGAGGCTTTGGATGATGTGTTTTGAATGCTAGTGGGGACAGAGTTCCATTTTCTAGCCACTGAACTACTATATAAAGCATCTCCAAAGCTATTGTAGCTGTTGGTGACTTCTAGTAGTAGTTTGCTTGATGATCTAAGAGGCCTTTTGGCTGAGTGATATTGCACTAGGTTTTTGAGGGCAGGACACTTATTGGGGAGGTAACAGATAGAATGACAGAGGCAGAGCTGATTGTAGGTTAGGAGGTTGGGCAGTTCAAGCCAGTGGAGCTGTCTCAAAGCAGTGCATTGATGAGTTCTATATGAGCAATTTGCAGCAAAGCGGGCAATTCTGTTATGGCAGGCTTCCATTTTGTTTAGTTCAGTTTTGTTGAGATTAGTCAGAATGGGAGATGCATAGAGTAGGGTGGAGAGAAGTTGGGAGTGAGCAATGGCTGATCTTGTGTTGTTGGTAAGAAATGGTTTGATACGGTAGAGTTGTCCCAGTTTGGCATGTACTTTTTTAATAGTTAAGTTGAGATGACTATCAAATTTTATGTGGGAGTCTATGGTTAACTCAGTAGCTTAGCTTGTGTCACTGGAGTGATTGGAGTTGCATTTGTGGAGTAGATAGTGAATTGACTGTTATCAATGTTTTTGTTAGAACTGGTTATAATCATAAGCTGAGTTTTCTTTGGATTGAGGATAAGTTGGGCTTTGGTAAGGTAGTTTTCAACATCAGAGAATGCTAGTTGAGTTGTTTGCAGGAGGGTGGGAATGTTTTGTGCAGCACAGATTAAGGTAGTATCATCTGCAAACTGAATGACAGATGCATGCTGTGTGGAGGTATGGTGGTCGTTTGTGAAGATTGTGAATAGTAGTGATCCTAAGATAGAACCCTGTGGGACTCCTATAGTTATGGGCAGCTGAGCAGAGAGAGAATTTTCCCATGTCACAGCTTGGTACCTGTCAGTTAAGTAGCTTTGGAATCAGATAAGAGTGGAATTTGATAGGTGATATTGGTTTAGTTTGATTAGCAGGATTTGGTGCGAGACTGTGTCAAATACTTTGGACATATCCAAAAAAAGAGTTGACACCTGCAGGCCTTCATTTTTGAGACAGTTTACTGTGTCTGTAAAGCAGAGGAGGGCTGCAATCATATATAAATTACTGTTGACCCCTGTTCCACTTAAACTAGAGCCATTAAAACCCCTTAATAATGTACTTGGCAGGTGGAATGCATCATAGGTAGCCATTCACACAGGCAACACCTACAGCAGAGCACTATAAAGGTTGCATACACCCTACAATCTGATTTTTCCCCTATAATCTGTACCATTGGATTACAGACTTGGGAATTTTAACTAAGAGAATGTTAGGGGCTGCTGCAGGTCTGCTACATCTGTATGTGCTAGATGCTGAGGTCAGTGCTGATGCTGCTGCTGACAATAGGCCCAGACTGAGAAGGAGAAGAGTGTCCAGGCCCAGGGTAACCTTCCAGGATCTACCTGAGCTGCAGATTGTAGAGCATTACAGAGTGAACAGGGACATACTACAAGAACTCAACAAGCTCTGCTGCCCTCAACTCAGACCCAGAGCCAACAGAGGGAAACCCATCTCAGTGGAAACAAAGGAATGTGTAGCCCTTAGGATACTAGCTACAGGTACTTTCCAAAGACCAATTGGGGGTCTCACAGGCATCAGTATCGAGGGTACTCCACCAGTTTCTGGATGCCATGCTAACACATGCCATTGAGCGCATTTATTTACCCCACACCCTGAGGAGAGGGATAGCAGTATGCAACTCTTCTACCATGTAGCACACTACCCTGAGGTGCTGGGTGCCATAGACTGCACTCATGTACATATCAAAGCACCACCCAGTGAAGATGGTGGAATCTACGTCAACCGCAAGGGGTATCACTCTATCAACTGCCAGGTCATGAGCAATGCCCAGGGCATTATCATGAAAGTGTGTGCTGGCAGCCCTGGCAGTTATCACAACTTCAATATCTTGCACGCATCCCAGTTTTACCAGATGTTTGCTAGGGGGACATCACATATAGCCATTTACTGAGGGGTGCTGGCTATGCGCTGAAACCATGGATGATGACATTCATCAGAAATGCACGCACACCTTCCGAAGAACACCATAATGAGGCACACGCACAGACTAGGAACATCATAGATCATGTGTTTGGGCTGCTCAAGTCATGGTTCCCGTGCCTTGATATAGCTGGTGGAGCCCTGCAGTACTCTTCAGCCAAATGTGCACAGATGTTCACAGTATATTCCATGCTACACAATTTGATTCTGCAGAAACAGCTGCGGCAGGATCAGCAAAGGGAAGGCATACACAGCCCCACACCAGTGCCTAGGTCCCCACAGATACACCCACAGGGTGACTCAGAGGAGGAACCCCTTAAGGCTGTCTCTGTAGGCAGACATAGATGTGCCCAGTATGCCCTGGCCTTGGCCAAGAAACAACACATAGCACATGCACTGACAACCTAGGGTCCTAGGGACTGACACCTTACTCTGACTCACATACATATAGTAAAAAAGGATGCCAGCCAGCCCACACAACTTGTACCTAATCATGTATTGGCCGTGTACTGCGTGCATCACACAGAGTCAGCCCTGAACCACAGGTTTCTCAACTGATACATTCGCAAGGTAAGTCACTCTCCTATACAATACATGTACGGATTACTAGACTATGTTAGCTTATGTATGCACCTTCTGCATGTACGCAAGGGAATAGAATGGTATACTGGGCAACTTGCAGAGATCTAACAGCCACTTGGCACAACAGTTACTTTGTCCAATACTGAGTGCCCCATAATATTCACTAGGCACATGGCTGGAAACCCCACTGCATTATGCAAGGGAGATGCCAAACAGTGGGGTCATAGGACAGATGCACAACTGTCTATGCCAGAGTCCCCTACCCTCAACACATCAGTGTTCCCATAAAACTGCAGTAATAGTATGTTTGCAAGGATATATCAGCAGACCACACAATTCTAGGGCTGTGACATAGAACCTGGCCACACGTATTTCCCACAAAACACAGGGGTAACAGTGTATGTTTGTATGCTGCTGGTAGTGTGAGGAATCACATCTCTCTTTCTTGTGGCTGGTGTGACTCACTGGGCTAGGGACAGTAGCATGAGTGATGGCATTGATGGTTCAAAGCTGGTAGCATCTGCACCTCTTGCATGTGAGGTACTCTTATGGCAGGAGTCCCACAGACTGGCGTAATGCCGCAATCTATCACAGCAAGAAGGCTGGACAAAGCCAGAGAAAATAGGGAGACAGTAGGCCAAACCTACAGACAGGCATTATACAGGCTCAGAATAACCTAGAAGGTGGCTAGTATAACAGCAGGTTGCTACAGGTCAGATTAGCTGCAGGATGTAAAGGCCATCACATTTTGCAAACAGTTTTTACCTGAAATGTATATATTAATGTATTTTTCATGGAAACACCTTTATATAACAGTGAATACACTACAATTATGTGGAATGGTGGACATTCTGCAAACACATGCACAGTGAGAGTATATTCTCACTCTAGGGTCGTGTTGCATCATGGAGCAGGGCTATATCTCAGCCTCTTAGAGCAAGAAATCTGACCAAATGACCTTTCAGTCAAATGAGCCCAGTGGAATGGGCTGCCTGAAATATTGCTCTTGCAAATGTAATTGATGAAAAGCAGTTGCATATATACATCTCATGTGTCTCTCCTAAACTCACACATGATTACCCTATCATGATGTGCCACATATATATATATATATATATATATATATATATATATATATATATATAATATTTATATATATATTTATATATATATATATATATATATATATATATATATATATTTATATATGTGTATATATATATTTATATCTGTATATATATATATATATATATATATATATATATATATATATATATATATATATATATATATATATATATATATATATATATATATATATATATATATATATATATATATATATATATATATATATATATATATATATATATATATATATATATATATATATATATATATATATATATATATATATATATATATATATATATATATAGCTATATAATGTGTAAACTGATACATAGGACTCTTCACATATATCTACACAACACAGGTACATAACATACACACACAGCAACATTTATATACACACACACACACACACACACACACACACACACACACACACAGCAACATTTATACACACACACACACACACACACACACACACACACACACACACACACATATATATATATATATATATATATATATATATATATATATATATATGTGGGGGGATGTACGAATGTCCCCACATACACTCAGACTGCTGGGGTTATCTGCACCAACACATCACAGCAGTTGTCCGATGGAACCAGACCAAGGCCGCAACAGGACATAATACACTCACTCACAGAACCTTGTGCCTGTGGAATGTCACTCTGTAGACAGACAACAGTGAGCAGGTGGTGTAATGTGCAATGGTTGCAACACATGCTATAGACAGTCCATATTGTCCCTGGTCACCTGTCCGCCTACCAAACTGCAACCAGCCGCACATGGCCATACTGGTAACTGTACACACATAGTAGGGGTATTAACAGATATCCCACCCCTAGGACACAAGATACAATAACAGTATCAAGCATGATCGCTTTGCAGGCCACACATGCTGTGTAACTGAAGACCTCTGCGTACCCACAAATATTGTGCCTGCATCCACATATACAACAGACATAACCTATGGAGTGTCCAATATATGCTGCAAGCAATGGTGTGTAATAGTTGGTAGGTAGGGGCTCTAATCTCATATCAGCCAACTCTTTGTGTGTGTGTACATATATATATATATATATATATATATATATATATATATATATATATATATATATATATATATATATTCCCTGTAGCACTACGGACATGTTTATATCGACCTTGTCTGTGTAATGTTTATGCATCTTATGGGCCTAAGACAACCTGCTGGCCTCTAAATGCCCTTCTCTACAAGGGCTGCTGATGTCATCTACCTTAAGAGCACTGGCTGACAGTTCACTACCAAATAAACTCTGTGGTGCATGTGATAGGTATTGCCAGATATAGTGTGTAATAGTAGATAGGTAGGAGTTCTAGTCTCACTTCAGGCATCTATGTGTCTGTGCAAATATATTCCCTTGCAACACTATGGACATGCTGATATGGGCTATTTATGTGCAATGGTTATGCATTTTACATCCTTGTGACTAGCTGCTGGCCTAAATAGCCCTTATCTACATAGGCATAACTGCTGTCCGCACCATCTAGATTTGTATGTACAAAACACCCAGTTAACATGTATCAAGGGTAGCAGACCTTGTCACAAAGTATGAATGCATAATTACATTGACTGTCCCCATTGTCCCTGATACACTGTTCTACACATACGTACCTAGGTAACCATGCACATATACAGTTGTACCTTGCTAATGTCATATTTCTGCTGTGCTGCCATGCCATCCTGTGCAGCTGTATTGCAGCCATGTCTCCATAGCTTATCAAATCAGACCCCTGGAACAGAAATATAAACAGGTCTGTGACACACCTTTTATTCTGTAACACTACTGCCAGTCTAACTTCATGCAACAAAGATACATAAAGTTTGATGTGTAGTCATGACACATGCCAGCCTACAGTAACTGCCGTGGCTCACAACACCTTTCATGGCATAACAATACTGCACTACACATGTACATTTAAAGTAATATAGTCACCCTGTGCATCAGACACATATTTGCATGTCCCTGCAGCAATGGCACGGATGGCAGGGATGTGGCACAGGTATCATCACATGCACAGGGTGTGGTGTGAGGGTGCCAGATGCCTAGTCTGTGCCAAACAGTTGACAGCATGTTTGGAAGTCAGGAAGTGGTGCTGGTTAGATGGGCCATGGAAAGGTGCCGTGTGTGACTCTTGGTGACCTGCATGTGACAGTGATGTTTGAGTGTGTGTGTGTACACAGTCAAGCCCAGTGCTAGCCCTACACGTGTGTATATTGGACAATTGTGAACCATACATGGAAGAGTGCACAGCTCACCGACTCCAGCCACAAACATGGGAACTGGCTGTAGGTCAGATGCAGTGCTAGTAGCTGATGGTGACTGCTGTCTGCTGGGCCCATGTCCCCCATGGGACCACCCAGGACCACGTGCCTATGACCTGCCACATCATGGTGTAGACAGCACACTTCCTTCTGTAGTGCTGGATGTACTGTCACTATGGGAGTGTGTGTGTGTGTGTGTGTGTGTGTGTGTGTGTGTGTGTGTGTGTGTGTGTGTGTGTGTGTGTGTGTGTGTGTGTGTGTGTATGGCCAAGTGGACTCTCAGCAGATGGTGTTGCTAACCTACTTCCACATGTCCATTGCCCTACTCCATCCAGATGTTCCAGCACAGACAATGTATGGCCAAAGAACACTGTCTCAGTCCACCATCTGTCCACTACATCAGTGAAACGATCCATGGTGTCAACAATGCTGTGGAGGCATTCACAGATGTCAGACTGTGCTGCATCTATAAGCCTGAGCATCCAGCTGGTGTTGCATTCAAAACATGCTTGTGCCTCCATTATGGCTCAAAACATGTGGCAAGTGACCCATGATGTGTCTCCTGTGACAGGAGGTGGATGAGCAGCAGTCTTCCTTTAAGCACCCCTCTCAATCTGCCTGTGTGGGACCTCACCAGCTCTCTGGCTATGACCAGTGTCTACAATCACTGATGCCATAAGTTGTCACAATGTCCTGTTCAATGGCACGACTCTCTGCCTGTCCAATATCTGTGGCCTCTGGGGACTGGGTATGTGTGGGTAAACTAACTGTGGGTGGGGACAATGGGGGCAGAAGAGAAGTCAATCTCTGGGACAGATTCACCCCTGACAACCCCACGTGTGCCTCATTATGGCCACCATCATTATCAGAGTCCAATGAGACACTGCCATCAGATTGTGACAACACCCCCATTCACCTGTGAGGAGCAAGACAAAATCAGTGCATTACTACCTGCACTATTACGTATGGTAATCTACACAGACTCATACAGATGAGGAGCCACAACTGCATTACACATCCCACATCTTCTCATCTCTGATCCCATGTACAACACACAAACTCACAACAACATACACAGACAAGTCAGGCCCTTTATAACATGCACTTCAGCTACATCCGGTTAACATTGCTAGTACAATACACCTGTAGGGTATACAATATGACAGTGTATATGATAGAACCACACATTAAACCCAGTACACCTATCTTGAGAATCATATGTCAATTACCGTATCACTGCCTCAGGTATGTACCATCTCTCAATTATGTGTGAACAGGCATTTTGGAGTAATTGCCTCCTGTATAACAGTCTGCATAGTCATCCATAACTATAAGTGCAGACATTTTAATGTTAGTACAAATACACACTTGTGATTACCCAGTCTATGCACTGTACTTAACTGCTCCAAAATGGAACATACAACTACTCTACTCTGGCTAAGCATAACAGTTGTGCCTAGGGCAAAATGGCAGCCCTTAACAGTTTTAGGGCATATATGATCCATAAAACAACAGTATCACACTTACCAGACACAGGAACACGGACTCCGGCCACACCTGATGGACCTATGAAAAGGTGATAGAGAGGTATTGGAAGCAGTACTAAATGTTGCAGTGTTACAAGTTAATATGTGCATATATCCATATGTACAGTAGCTAATGTTATACTGCCTACATTGCTGACATTCTGAGTATGTGTGCACAACTGTGCTATAAACCCACCCCCCCCCAAATGCAGATAGACCTGGCACCCATGTACTGGTATGCAGAGCCTGCCACACTGGTGAATACAGTAAGCTTACCTGGATGCCCCTGTGATGTGGACGCTTGGCACCCACCTCCAGGCTGTATGGCATGATGGCTGCCTGGGGTCTGGTGGTTGATCCTAGGTTCACCAGAAATTCCTCTGTGGCCGAGAGTGGTTGTTCTGTCACTGGCCCTCCACCGGTGGCAGCACAGTCCCTGGCCACAGCAGCTGCCCTTTGACATGCAGCATTGACCATACCCATGGTCCAGTGTCAGACCTGCTTGTAGGTCCTGTCCTGTTGGCCAGTCTGATTAACTGCCTCGACAAGGTCATCCCACAGTGTTGCACACTGGTCAAAATTGTAGCAACCCCTAGAAAACAGGATGTGGTAGTGCAGTCTGAGGCCATCTCATATAACATTATTCTCTGCAGCTGTGAATGGTGCATGTCTCCTCTGATACATCCTTCCTAAAAGACAACAAGATGGAAACACATTACAGGACCTGATACATGGACGTCCACTATGTACAGACCCTACATCAAAATGGGCTACACCATCCACTGCTCCCTCACTTGTCATACCCCTCAGTCTAGCAGCACACTATCTGCTATATACTATCACCAAGATAGTAGCAATACTGAGTATGTCCCTGTGTGCCATGACAGATTCTGCTATATGTCTCTACACCCATCACTGCAGTCTACTGTGGTGTGTCTCCTACAGGCAAATTCCCACTATGTCATATGGCTACATTTGGACAAATAGCTGTGTGCTATTACAACAACTATATGGGGGCAGCCCAGCAACACCAGTGTGCCACAATGACAGAAAGCAATGTAAACTCCTGTAGTATATGTTTCCTGAAGGCATCATGCCTTTCAACTATACAGATATTTGTAGAATGTCAACATGTATGCCTCATAGATGTGGTCCTTTTAACACAAATATGTGGATGTCTGACAAATGGTTGGCCAATCATTGATGGTTGCTGTCAGAAAATAAATAGTGAATCTGACTGTCACACGCCACAACCCTAAGAAAACACTTATGCTACAGTAATATCTGTTAGTCTATTCACAGTCTTAATTTGTATGGCCAATATGTGTACTCTGTCACTGAGTTTGGGCCTGTGTCCCACCATTAATTATGGCTTTGACCTGATTTCCTGCTGCAAGGGGTTGACAGGTATGTTAGACATAGCTCTCAACCAATGAGTGAATGAAACAGGGTCTCAGCCAGAGTACATCAGGGACAGTCAGGGACACTTTTACAATGTTAGAACTATTTATATGTGACACTGACAGACTGAAAGGAGGTGAATTACAGTACATGATTTAATGTTACAGGAGTGTACATCCCATGGCTAGACTTAAAAAGGCCCTTGTAGCCTAGTAAACACCCATGAATCTATGACCCTATTGAGTTAGTGTCACTATGTTTAACATGTAATCCACTAGCTTTCTTACAACATCTGACCATTATAGGAGAGAGTGACAGAGGCAAAACTGAGTTGTGACTCAAAGCAGGGAGAGTTGAGAGGCCTGCCTGTAGCTGTTGGACAGCAGAGTATCATCAGCATGTCAATACCATAGATGTACTACAGGCCTACTGTTGTAATCCCTATTCCCCATACCTCCATCATTCCATCTGCATCCCATTATATGGGGACATCTATTAGATATCTGGTAGAGTGCAGTAATCCTTTTTTAAGCATTCCAATTTCTCTGCAACTACCTTGCACATACGTTGTCTGTGTGAGTAAAACAACATACAGATCTGGTCCCCATAAGCATTTGCTTGCCTTTTGTAGGTAATGCTCATTAACATGTAATTGCCTCCACACCAATCTGTGGCTCAAACCTGCTCATTTCACCCAAAACAGCTGAATTAGCCAATGACATAGAACCACAGTGCAATATATAAAGCCTTCATGTAGGCCTTGGCCTCTTTCTTAGTTTTTCAGATCGACATTAGTGAGGTGTAGAGACAGCATCGCAGAGGGTAGGTACAAATACTGTCCACTGTTGAGATTTATGAAGTATGTCCACAGTTTTGCCTGATATGTTTGGCCAGTGTCCCATGGCATTGTGGTCATCTGGTGGTTTAGTGTTAAACATTCTGGGTTGTGGTCAGTAAGGGGAGAGAGACGTGAGTTTCACACATCATACTCATCAGCATATGCATGCTAATGCAGTAGCTGCTATTCTATCAATTGACTATTTTTGTGGAGGCAAACTGTTAAACATGTCCCTATTGCTGGGCCTTTGACCTCCCCTTTTTGTATGGCTTTGTCTAGATCCCTTGTTCTAGGGGACTGTGAGGTATGATAAGTTTGTAGCAGCTAGCTTAACATACAGCTGTGTATGTTCCAGCCTGCAGCTGCTGCTGCAGCCTAGGACACATAGATGGCAGTGTGAACATTTTGGAGGACAGCAAGCTGTATGTGTAGCAGTGGCAGCAGTGGCAGCCCTGTTGTTACAGCAGAGCCAGGATAAGGGTACCATTTACAGTCCAATCGAGGCATGTGCTTAAGGTACATCTATTATGCAACAGTTCCAATAACAGAGTAGTAGGCAACATATAGTTAGGCTATACTAATATGTGCAGTGTGTTCCTACCTGCAGGCCTTTGACTTGCAAACATGGGTAGCAGTTAATTCAGTAGCAGTAACCTATGGGGATTAAAATTGCATGACTCACTCATTACTTGCTGCCTTTACAACAATGTAATTGAAGTGCAACACACTGGATTCGCACCCAGGACTGTGTGTGGCAAAATGCACTACATGCAAGGAATTGAACAGACTGAGCTACTGAGCTGGTGTTGCAGCAGGTGCATTTACAATATATATGTGCAGACATAAAGGCTGTGGCATACATTGTCTGCATCCATCAATATGTGTATGGCTTTCAAAGGCAGTTTTTCTGCAGTAAGGTCCCAGTTGAACATATGTATTTTGCTACTGATGCCTTAGCAGGTGTGTTTAAAGTTGTTGCTGATAAAAGGAAACATTTACCTGCTATGACAGGCCTCACATATTTCCACCATTAGTTATTTGGCTGTCTACTGGCGTATTTTTGCATCAGAGTCCCAGGTACACTTCCATATTTCCCATTATGTTTAATTTCAGTCTGTAAGTGGAAATCAGTATGTTTTGCTGCAAACACCTCCTTTAATTAGTATCGGTGTGGTGTAGTGGGCTAATGCACTAGGCTATAGTTGACAGGGGCCTGGGTTCCAAACATGGCCAAGTTAATTATTTTGTACATGTGACTAACACGGTGAGATACACATAGGATCATTAAAGCACATTAAAGCTCATTTAAGTGGATTTGTGCAGTGCGGCACAAAGTAATGCACAAATTTGTGCTAAAAAATTAAAAAGAAAAGAAAAAGGAGGATGATAGGACAGTGGTGAAATGGGGGCAAGCAGAGAGAAAAACATAGTGAAAGGCAGGTAGGGATGTGCAGGGAAGGTGTAGGAAAAAAGCCATAGTTTTCAATTTCTTGTACAGCAACAGCTGTGCATTTTGACAGATTTTGTAGATGAATTTGAACTCTCAAACCCCAGAGAGAGGGGTGAGGACAACATAAATGTGTTGTGCAGTCAACTGTACCAAATTAGTTGTTTTCAGTGGACATGTGTGAAATGGAGAGCTATGTATGGGGCAATATTTTTTTGTGAGACAGATGCCCATTGTTTTTCAGGAGAGAGTAGAATGTTGTGGAAGGGACATAGGTATGTGTGGGGAGGTAAGTTGGGTAGGAGAGGATGCAATAGCAGACAGACAAGACAGATGAGACAGCAGACAGGGGTGATGTGTAACACATGAGGGGGTAAACACCTTGGATGGGGAGGAAGTTATGGAATTCAAGATGCATGTGCCTCCAGATGGCAGCAGCGTGACTGACATCCCCACCCATGGGCAGTTCACACTGCTCCTTCAATGCCCCGAAGGTGGCTGTGCTGGAGACTAGGCACCAGATCTAGCCTGTCCCACCAGGTTAACCAGTGTTCCCTCAATCTGGTGCAAGCATGGTTCATAAGTCCGCTGAACTACCCTGCACACCATGAGGGGCAGTTGTCTTCAGGTGACAGCAGGCCCTCCACCACTGCTCCCAGTAGGAGACCATGCCCTGTCTCCTGAGGAGGTTCCACCCAAAGGTGGTGCAGGGGCAGCAGAGGGGACACCAATGCCCTGGGTCTTAGATGTGGTGAAACCCATAGCCACGGTCAGTTGAGGTAGGGTAGGCAGATCACAGGCAACCAGCCTGCCCAGGTGCACTGTGGTGATGGATTGGTTAGTTATGTAAAAACATTGTTCATTATAAGAGCATGCCAGATCATTGGGAATAAACCAATTACAAACCAATGCATATTATGTGAAACACAACATTAAATAACAGAACAGTCAGAATGCAAACAGCATGCCAGTAACAGTTACAGCATCAGGCTAACCCAATTGGTAAATGAAACAGATATGTTAATATACAACTATTATAATACATAACAATAATAAAACACATGCCCCAGAACAAAGTTTAACATAATGTATGTTAATAGTAAACCATAACCAATGAATAACAATAATAAATAAATGAAGATAAGAGGTGGGGAGAGACAGAGAGAGAAAGATAGTTCATTAATAACATTATCTGATATATAGTTGACAACAATATTACTATCTACTATACAGGTCTGTCCTTTTTGCATGTATAAAAATCCCCTATAGATGCTGCAGCACATACATACCTCTCAAGCCATCCGCATGAGACTCTATTGGTCAAGCAGTAACAACTGTGGGTACACAACTACAAAGAATACTTGCACATCAGGTGGACCTATATAACTACCAAGGTGTACTGTGGGCTGATGTAGTGATACTTTGCAATTGCGGTAATCATTTGTATGTTAAACCTGTGACAGATTACGCACTACTAATTACATTACATGACCGCATGACACTTGAGAGACATGTATGTGTACAGTACAGAAAGTAAACAACTATCATACCTTGCTTGACAAGCATGTGGACATAACCCAGTAGTAGTGACTGCAGAGGTCATGTGCATTGAATGTATTAATTGACTGCAGCAACCTTTAACAGACACTCTAAGTATACAGCCATATCAAGATTACACAATTTATTTCTTTTCTTTTATTTTATTATACTTATTTCACTTATGTTATGCATTATTATCACAATCCTGGTAATGATTTCAACAGTCTGTGGCATCTGAACAGACAATTATGTACTCATAATATGGGGTACCTCATCCATTTACCTGTAGTTCCTATGAAGAGAATCTATGTCATCATTACGTGACTGAATCAGTAATATTTATTACTACATAGCACTGGATTCTAACCCTGGTCTGTGTGTGCCAAAATGTACTTCATACAGAGCATTTATCAAACTGAGCTACCGAGTCACTGCTGACTTCTGACTAACTGATATTTGCCTAGAACTCACCTGGAATCAAAATATGACCTGGTAATAGTACAGTTTTATACTAGACTGCAGTGACAGTTGAACACATGTGCATGAAATTTAAGCATAACAGATATACTAGGTATCCTATACATTACTAAATAGAATGCAGGTGTACACAATATATTGTTAGTGGTATGAAATATCTGTGAAGTCAACAAACAATATCAGATCATGGGTTGGCTATCTCATCCATATACTTTTCTCACCTCCTGTTTGTGGAAGACAGAGCATTATGTGAACAATATATTTGCAGTGTACAGCTATTAGACTGTTATACTTGACTGCAGCACACCTTACCTCACAGCCTGAATGCATATACCTGAAATGCTATGGTTACAACAACACAATCCTGATGCACACAATTTACCTTGCTGTCATAATTGTATTATTGCAAATCAGCTCGAATTCCACACATTGCACAACAGCACTTATTAGAGATGCCTTCATGCATTTACTGGTTTAATTTTAAGGTTTTATAGCACAGCATTTGTAATTCTGCAGCGGTAATTTCACATTTATTGCACTACAAATGTTTTTCAGATACTTTATTATGGTTAATGCTCTATTCTTTCTTGCTTACTTGACTATAGATAGCAAAATACATCTGTACTCACCACACTCACTGTGCAACCAGGCCAAGCGCCCTGCATGCGGCTTGATGTTGCGAGCCTTCTCCTCTGCAGCTGTTGGGAGAGAAGCACACTATTATGTATACCAATTTAGCAGACATTCAGTTTAGATATAGGTCAAACAGAGGTAAATGTACTTATAGACATGTGGGGCATTCCCAGCCTGAGCATCTTGGATCCAGGTGGCCAAGAGATCCCCTTTTGATGCTTGAGGTCACCATAGTGGTGACAGACCTGTTCACCTGTGTGAGGGATACCTGTCACACTGGTGAGTTCACATGCCAGCTTGTCCCAGGCCTCCACCTTGCACTCTGAGCCCTGGACCTACCCGTGCAGCAGCCGATCCTCATAGTTTTCCACCAGGAGTCCAACCATGACCCTGGACTCCTGAATGTCCCACCGCTGCGCCTGGAAGCATGCACCCTTTCCAACACCAGCCATAATCACTGCACAGGTAGAACTCCAACAAATTATGCTGTATTCCTGCCTTGTGAGCTTTATATAGCCTGTTTTCCACTCTTAAATGCCATTGCGCAACATTTAAAAATGTGGCACATCACTTAGCACCTCACAAACTAGCTCAGCTCAGCTAAACATCATGAAAATTTGCGCGCACACACACACACACACACACACACACACACACACACACACACACACACACACACACACACACACACACACCAATGCTTAGCAGTACTTAGCAGGTTTTAGCAGAGCTTAGGGCCAGTATTTAAAAATAATTGGCATCATTTTTATTTTCATAATAAATGCTTATTTTCCCTTTCATGCACATTTGAACCCTGCACCTACTGCACATAAGGCCATTACTCTACCCACTCAGCTACATGGAGATATGGAATGTTGCTATACCTTTACATATAACTCTGAGCTACATATAAGCACTGCTGAGCACCGCACCACACCATGCAAACTCGTTCAGCTATGCTTAAACTTGACCTTTACATAAATAATTACATGCATCTGGTTTCTATTTTCAGATGTCTGTCAGGTGTCTTGGCACCACTTAGCATTGCTGTGCTCCATGGCGCACCACACAAACTTGCTTTTTAGAAAATAACAAAATAAAAAAAATACATTGATATAATGCAATTGGTGCAACTCGACAGTGCAGGGAGTGTGTTACCCATCTGCAGACACAGATTCAATAACCGTGTTCCACAGCTCTCCTTTGGCAATGTGCCATCATTAATATGCAAGGCGGGCTGCTGAGGGGGAACCGTGTATACAGACAGGGTAACATGTAGGCTCTACACTATGCCTACACAGATATTATTAAATCTAGGGTTGAGACTATCAATACTTTTGAAGTTGCTCTTGCCCATTGTTCTTTTTTTTTAGTTTTTTTTTTTTATTTATGTCCTCTGGGCAACTACAGACCAGTTTTACAAAAACTGGTGGATTTTTTTAATCTTATGTTTCAACTTAACCACATTGCTTAATAGTTAGTAACTCTGATATTAGATTGGACGTAGCCTTGGTGGCCTTTGCCAAATATTTTCTATTTCTTTTGAATGGTTTTGCCTTGAAGAAGCACATTAACTCTCTTACACATTTCCAAGGGAATATTTCAGATTTTGTTCTTTAACTTGATGTTCCTTTTTTTGATCTTGATATCAGTCCGGTTACCAGGTCTAATCATTTTTTATTAGATTCAGTATTGCTTTTCCTACTTGGGCAGCCATCGTGGTGCAGCGGTTAGCATTGTCACCTCACAGCAAGAGGTCCTCCAGTTCAATCCTCAGCTGGGGTGCCTTCTGTGTGGAGTCTGCATGTCCTCACTGTGGTCACATGGGTTTCTTCTGGGTGCTTCGGTTTCCTCCCAAAGACAAGCTGTAGGTGGATTGGACATTCTAAAGTGGTCCTAGGTGTGAGTGCGTGTGTGTGTGTGTGTGTGTGTGTGTGCCTTCTGTGGAAGGTTGGGCAACTCGACATTGCAAAACTCCACTGCCAATCATGAGCAGACAGGTGATCCACTGTGGTGACCCCTAAACAGGAAAAAGCCGAAAAAAGAAGATTGCTTTTCCTGCTTCTTATGTCTCTGAGGTATCTGTTATTTCCCATCAGCATGCTTCCACTCATTCTTTTGACTAATTTATTTCTGCTATTTGCTTCCAGTAACTATGCCTACTGACCTTTGTAAGCTTGTTTTTACCTTTAATACTTTGTTAACACATTTTCTTGACTCAGTCAACCCTGCTCACATGTGACCAGATAATCTAGTTGCATATGAGCAGTGGCTTAATTCATCTCTACATTTATTAAGAAAGTCAGGCCATAAGCATGAGCATAAGTGGCATCGAGCTGGTATATTAGAGGATAAACTTGTTCTTGATAACCATTTTGCTATTATCATTCTGAAATCTGTCATTCTATATCAGATTGTCTTTCTAAACATATTGCCCAGTCTGCAAATGCTCAACTCTACAACTTATTTAGGAAGAGTTTGCCATTCCTGGCATTACTGACCTGTTTTCTTTGATCAACGGTATGAGTAATCCTACCTGTGCTTTGGACACATGCCCATCTAGGTTTGTGGTGATATTCCTTGAGACCATTTGTCCAGTTATCTGTAAGATATTCAGCACCTCTATTAGGCTTGGTGTGTTCCCGTTTTGCTTGAAAGAGGTATTGGTAAACCCCGTTCTTAAAAATGTTGGTTTAGATTCAGATGATCTTGATAATTATTGTCCAATTTCTAACCTCCCATTTTTGGGGAAGGTTCTTGAGAAAGTTTATATTCAGCTGGAGTCATTTTTGAATAATCAGGCTGCTCTAGATCACTTCCAGTCAGGATTTTAGAAGACATAGAACTGAGACAGATTTTTGAATGATCTCCTAGTTGTGAGAGTTACTATTCTGTCTTGGTCCTGTTAGATCTCACATTGGCATTTGACATAGTGAACTACTCTATTCCTTTTGATTGATTTGAGCATTATTTTGGTATTACTTGCACTGTCCTAGCTTAGTTTGTTTCTTTCTTATCAGGACACACATAGAGGGTTGTTTCAGGAGTTAATTCTTCTTCATGCCCACCTTTCAGCCTGTGTGGTTCCACAAGGCACAATTCTTGGTCCAGTGGTGTTTACTATATACTTATTGCCACTAGGAGATATTATCCCTTTGTGAGATCTGTAATTCTATTGGTCAGCTGATGACACACATCTGTAGCTCTCATTCCCTCAGGATCATCTGGCATCCCTCACTTATATTTCTTATGACCTAGAATGGTTACATGATTAAACTGTCAACAATATGCTTAAAAATCAAGACCTGTAAAGTTGTAACAGTGAATTCATGGTAATTTGAGAAAATCTTCCTTTTCAGGTTTGTAGTTTTGTAACCTGATGTTTTTATTGTATTTTACAAATTGAATTTTGCTTCTAAGGTGCGCAGCCTTGGCATGATTCTTGACAGACCGACACTTAAAGACCATATTTCAAATGTTATCAGATGTTCTTGTTTTCATCTCAGGAATATCACCTTGACCAAGTACTTCATTCCTCTCAATGACCATCATGTTGGGGTCCATGCATTGATATCTTCTCACTTGGATTACTATAATGCTGTAATTGTTAGATTATCAGATTCCAAGATTACATGCAAAATTCCACTGCCTGTTTACTTTCTGGTGTTTCAAATCACCATCAAATCTCTGCTATACTGCAAAGTCTACAGTGGCTTCTTGGAAGATATCGTATAATTTATAAGATCCTTATTATGGTTTATCTTTCACTCTATAAACTTGGCCCTCCTTGCTTGAATGTTTATAATCCTTCCCATTTACTTTGTTCCAGTTCCCAGTCCTCCTTGATGTGCCAACTTACAGCTGGGATTTCTCTGGTTGCCATTCATTGGCTACCAAGGTCCTATCTTATGCCTTCATCTTCCTGGTTAGCTTTGGAAAATACCTACTATTACAGGTTTTAAGCATGCTTTCAAATCATATTTGTTTGATGTTTCTTACTCATGAATATTTATATTTTTGTTTACTTGGTTTATGTTACACTACGTTAGCTATCATGATTTGCACAGTGCTTGACTTCAGGCACTTTAATAGTCTTCAACATGAATATGGCTCCCAATTATAAGTCTGAGATTCTTAATTGTGAGTCCAGCAACTATGAAAGCTAAAGTGTGAATTGGAGAGAAATACAATAAGTACTGAATCTCACCACAAAGCATTTTAAAGGAGGACCTCATTCTCTGTTTATCTAGGAGGGAAAATATTCTGAAATACTGCAGTCTTGGACTTTATGGATATATACATATATATATATATATATATATATATATATATATATATATATATATATATATATATATATATATATATATATATATATATATATATATTCTCCTTTTACACCACTACTCTTGCTGTTTTGAGGATTGTAAGTGGAGCAATCACACTTTTAACAACCTGTCCCACACAAATGGAAACATGCACACATGACCTTCATCCCTAAAGTCACCTCACCAAACACCTGCACCGACTACAGAGTATTAACAAGTATTGGCTCATCAGCTAAAATACTAGAGAAGCTCAGCTCAGGTCCTGGTCTGCGTCATTAAATAGGACTTCCTGGCAAATAACTAGTGCTGTTTTGGGCTTGTGTGCAATGCAATCACTGCGATTCGCACATTCACTAACCAGCTTGTAAATGGCATGGAAAAGAGCATTAAACAGAGATTTCAAGATGCCATTCGAGGCAGTAGATCATACTCTTTTGCTCACTAGGGGGTAATAAAATGGTTATCCTCTTGCCATCTAGAAAAATACAGGGCAATCATTCTCACCACATCATCTGAGTGTACTACCTTCCAAGCATGGTTGTCAGAGAAGATCAGTCACTGGTCCATTCTTATTTTCACTATTTATCAACAACTTGCATAATTATTTTCTGTCAATAAATGCCACCTTGTCTGCAGGATCACCTTCTAAAACACTTTAAGCTACTCAGAAGCTGGCTAAAAAATAAAAAGCTAATCAATGACTGTAACAAAACTGCTGTAGTGGATATTCAAATTCCAAAAGACTATCTGCTACCCCTAAACAAATTACATCAGACTGCAAGATTCTTCACTCCGTCATGTCACACAACAAAGTTACCTCAGTCTGTCTGATTAGTTCTTATCATTTCGTTTCCACAATAAAACACTGAAAGTATAGTCAGACAAATCCTCCTGCATTTCAAGTGCATTAACAGATTCACTTACATATTTACGGATGAAGCTACATACACAGGAAGAAGAGATGCAGATATGCCCAAACTAGTACAGCTTACCAACTACATTCAGCTTCACTCAAAAAAAAAAAACAGACAGGACACTTTAAATGGCTACAATGCACAGAAGGAGAGTAGTGATGGGGCATGGGACACTTGCCTCCCCCTCACTGGGCAGTACTTGCTCCATGTGGGGACTGGGGAAATCTTCTCCTGTACCTTGAGTAGAAGGGCAGGACTGCTTGTCAGAAAATATCCCTTGCAGACATGAAAGCAAGTCCTCAGCCATCAGCACAGTAAAAGCCTCTCCCTGGCATCTGGCTGAGGGCATGCAAGTAGGACTGTGGAGAACATAAACCACCTGTGATTGCTTTCTGAATGATAGCCCTTCACAGTTAATCCTCACACTGGTGAGACTCACCCAGACTCTGCTACATTTTGCTGTGAGGGAAAGGTTAGTTTGTTTTTTATTTGTTGTATTTTGTATTACTTTATTGCCTTTTTCTATTATGAATACTGTGATTTGTTTTCTTTACACTCTGTTTTACTTCTATTTTGCTTTTAACTGCATATTAAAACTTGAAAAGAGGCCAGAGCTCTGTCTCTTATGTAGGGTTACCACCTGTCCCACTTTGCGAGGGACAGTCCCTCTTTGGGCAGTTGTGTCTGGCAAAAAAATTGAAAAAATGGCAAATGTCCTGAGATTTTAGGACAAACATATTTCCTATATTTTATGTAATAGTTGCATAAAAAAGTTATTCTGTTTCTGAAACACCTAAATGTTATAAGAAACAGAATAAGCAACTAAAATGCTACAAGAATAAGCATTTATTTAGGAAAAAAGTGAAGTTCTGTCCTTTGTACTGGCCATGGGTATGTTTTGCCTTGCAAAATCTGATGTTTGTACAAAAAATGTCCCACTTTGGGCATTTGAAAAGGTGGCAACCCTACTCTTATGAGTCAGACAGAAATTTTTTTCCACCCTCCAACTAGGTTACTGTTGTGTTCTTAAACACCACTGTCTTTCTAGTTGCCTGCCCCTTATGTTAATTTGACCATATATCTCATTTCCTCTCTGCTTTTACTGGCTGGTGTGAGTACACACAAAATTATCATTTTGTGAAATCACTCTACTTCAGCTATTTAAATTTATTGGCCATCCTACTGTATTCTATAATATCAGAATACAAAAGTAACCACCCCCTTCCAATTTATCTTGCTGTTTTAAAAATAGTGACTCTCCACTAAAACTTAACTTTTTAGACAGGTAACACTTAAGTTACCTACTTTCACATCCAACTCCTCTAGTGCACACTGCAGTTTTTAGGATAAACCATTTTTTTCATCTTACCTTTAAGCATCTATTGCAAGTCCACATTTTGCTTCTCAGTAGTCATCTTGGGATTAGTGCTTCTGTTTTCTCCTGGTGAGTGAAAGAGTGCAGTTACATTATTTCCTGGAGACTGCTGATCACCAGAAAGCTTAATAACTGCTTTATAGGTGACAGCTTGGAATCTGTGCTTATATTCTGATCCTGGTGAGAGTAGGACCAGAGTGCATTGATACCTGACTCTTTCTGATTGGAGAGTGAGTGTCTGTGCTTAATGTACCTGATTTGTTTGGTTGCTATTCGAGGCATCTGACAGAAAAAGGCTACAAGCCTGCAGACCCTTGTATCATCTTGGACAAAAGTGTGGATCATCAAACAGGCCATGGCCTGTTTCTCTTCTTGGTATTGGTGCTAACATGTTGCTTCTGGTGAGAGAAGAAGCAAAGGAGTATTGTATCCCAACAGAGTGAAGCTGTGCTGAGACCAGCATTAGTAGTAGCCAGGCAGTATTTATTTATTTATTTTATTTATTTTACATTTGTTGACCGGGATAGTCCGACTGGATGCATGTCCATTTTCAGCGGAGGCCCGGGGAGAAAAGCTCCAAGGGTAAGCAGATACAGCATTACATAATACCAGCATTACATATTACAAACAGATTATTTACAAAGATTACATAAGTAAGCAAGTTAAACAAGTTTCACAGGTTAAAGTTAGTCCTGAGCACAAGTCAGGATTAAATTAAATTACACAGTAAACTGGTTAACAGATTTTTACACATTTGAGTTAGCCAGGCTTGATACATTGACATAGCCAGTTAAGTGACAAATGTTGTTTTAGTCTAGTTTTAAATTGACCTAAATTGGAAAGTAAGGTAATATCAGCTGGAAGTGAGTTCCAGGATCTACTTACAGAGTTTGCAAAGAGAGAAGCACTGGCTGTGTTATTAATTTTGCTAGTCTAAATTAGTAGTTTGTTAGAGGATCGAAGCGGTCTAGGATTGTTATAGGGGGTGATAATATTTTTAAGTGCAGGAGTATTGTCCGGATTATAGAGGATTTTATAGGCCATAATCAGTTGGTTATACTGGATTAGGCTAGGTAGTTCAAGCCAACCAAGCTGATTTAGATTGATACAATGATGTGTCCTAAAAGGCAGCCCAGTGGCAAACCTGGCAATGTGGTTATAGCAAATTGAGAGTTTGTTGACAGTCTTGTTCAAATTCGAGAGTAGAGGGGATGCATACAGATGGGTTGAAAGAAGGTGAGAGCGAGCTATGGCAATTTTAGCTGGAGGGGTTAGGAAGGCTTTTATTCTTTAAAGTGACCCTAGTTTTTTATTGATGGTTTTGATAGTTTGGTTAACATGTAGGTCAAATTTGAGATTATTGTCTATGATGACACCTAATAGTTTTGTAGATGGGTCAGGGGAGATTATTGTGCCATCATTTGATTTTATGGTAAAGGTGAAAGCGGTAGACCTACGTGTTGGTGAAAATAACAGCATTTTAGTTTTTTTGGGGATTTAGGATCAGACAATGTTCAGAAAACCTGTTTTCTATTGTATTAAAGGTGGTCTGGGTAGCTGACCATAACTCTACTGGAGATGTGGCTGAGCAGATCAGAGTAGAGTCATCAGCATATTGGATACAGCTGACTTTTGGGATGACAGTATAAAGGTCGTTAATGAAGATGGAGAACAGCAAGGGCCCTAGTATAGAGCCTTGTGGTACTCCGAGGATGTTAGGTAGAAGGTTAGAGAGATTGTTCTGCCAGAGGACAGCCTGCTGTCGATCATTCAGGTAGGATTGAAACCATTGGAGGGCTCCAGTATCTAGACAGAATGTTTGCAGGGTGTGGATTAAAAGTTGGTGATCAACCATATCGAATGCCTTGGAAAGATCCAAAAAAAGGGCTGAGGATATATAATTATTGTTGCGATTATGGTTTATGGTGTTAGTAAAGGCTAGGAGGGCTAAAGTAGTGCTGTGATGAGGATGGAAGCCATGCTGAGTGTCTGCCATAAGGCGATTTTGGATTAGGTGGTGTATGAATTGTCTATGAATACATTTTTCCATAATCTTTGCAAGTGGAGAGAGTATAGCTATTGGCCTATAATTGGAGAATTCAGTAGAGCTGCCTCCTTTGTGAAGTGGGATTACATAGGATATTTTCCAGATGGTGGGAATTTTAGCTTCTACTATGGTTCGATTGATTAGTATTGAGACGGGTAAGCAATAGCATCAGCTGATTTTTGTAGGTACTCGGCAGGGAGTTGATCAGCAGAAAGTGTAGTGGGTTTTAATTTTTTGATCAAGGTACGGATAAGTGAAGTGACGACTGGTTGGAAGCTGAACGCAAGTAGGTTTCTAGGGGTGCTACTTTCAGGACCAGGGGAGCTAGGAGGTAGTTGGCTAGCTAGGGCTTGAATTGTCTCAGTAAAGAATTGGTTAAAACAGTCAGAAACATCTTCAGGGGTTTTATCAATAGTAGCAGCAAGGATTGGGGTTGAAGTTTGTCCAGGATGTAGTAGATTATTTAAACCTGCCCAAAACTTCTGAGGGTTATTTTGATTTACTGCCTGTAAATTACAGTAGTATTGTTTTTTGTCAGTAGCCATTCATGCGACTCCCATCTTTACATCATTCTTGACAAGCTAATTCTTTATTTCTCATTAAGTACTGCTTGATTTCTTTCTAACTTTAGAATATCTGCCTAAATACTTCACCCTTAAATATTCAGGGTCTATGTATTAGTTTCCTGCCAAGTGTTTGGCAGTGCTCTGTACAGACTCAGACACCTTGAGTGACATTTTTCCTGTAAAAGGACTATATAAGTAAACAGCTCCAGTACTTAACAATAATGACCATCCCTACTGACATATCTAAAGGTCAGTTCCCTGTGCTTTCTCCTATTAACCTGGTGACATTGGAAACCTTCAAACACTGGACCCCCACACAGTTTGGGTTCGTGAAGGGCTGATCTTGTCTCCTGAATGACTTCTTCAAATCAGTCTCCAGAGACGTGGACAAGAGTAAGGTGGTACACACAGTCTATCTGGACCTCGCCAAGGCCTTTGACCCCATCCCCCACTCGGAATCATAGATAAACTTACTAAGTTGGGCATTAATCCCTATGTCATTCGGTGGGTTGCCAAATGGTTTACTGACAGAACCCACACTGTAAAAGTAGCTGACTCCAAATCCAGCTCCAGACAAGTGACAAGTCGAGTACCTCAGGGTTCAGTCCTGGGACCGCTCTTGTTTGGCATCTACTTCTCTGAAGTACAGGCCAACACTAAGGGACTCTGGCTAACATAGTTTGCAGATGACTGCAAACTGGGAGCCATTATTGAATCCCCAAATGATGTGGATATTCTACAAAAAGGTCTTATAGAAACAGATGCTTGGTGCCAGAGCCATGGGCTCAAGCTCAAACCAAGAAATGTATAGTTATCCCCGTTGGGAAAAAACATATACCCGTGAATTACCAAATAGGTGGCAGTACACTAAACACCGAAAGTGTGATAAGAGACTTAGGGACACAGGTGGACAGTGGTCTCACCTTTGATAACCACATCGCCACAACAGTCAGTAAATCCTTCTATGTGGCACACCTCATCACTAAGGGCTTTTCATCCAGAAAAAAGGAGGTCATTGTCCCACTGTACTCATCCTTCATTAGACCCATTATAGAATACAATGCCCCGTTTGATATATACCTCTCAAGACATCTGCAACAACTGGAAAGGCTGCAGAAATACCTCACTAAAAGAATCACAGGCCTAAAGCAGATGCCCTATGCTGACATCTAAAAAAAACTCCGCCTATACTTTGTCACATATCATCTACTCAGAGGCAATCTCTGCTTAGCATACAAGGCCATGTCAAGCCCAGAGCTGTTGGACATGCTACACTTAAAGAAATCGCAATCCCTCAGAGACACATGCTCCAGGGATCTAAACCTTGTCATCACAATGAACAAAACATGCTGGAGGGATAGGTGCCTGACCCAGAGACTCCCCAGACTCTGGAATAGACTGCCCATACATGTCAAGCACAGCGCCTCTTTGGCCCTCTTCAAAAGGGACCTTGATGATTGGATGGGAGATAGGAAATTCATCCCGGGGATCACGTCAGTCACCCTGCTAGACAGGGGTCCAGGGAAGTAAATAGTGTGGGAAGAAATAGCCAGGGAATTGTTATGGCTAGGCTTGTATAGGCCCTAGGGCCGATAGCCTAGTACCAACCTATGAACCTATGAACTTGGGCATTCTGAGGCAATGTATCAACTGTTTTATATACACAGACAGCCCTCTCTTCTTACATCCCAACACTCAGACTTGTGAGAGATGCACTTATATATCCAAATTGGAAGCCGTGCACTCTCAAGCCAAGATCGGAATAGCTGGTCAAGAGGAGAAGGTCAACACCTGCACCTCACCACATGCAACACATAGCCATTCAGGACATCTACATCACAGCTCTCACATAAAAACACAAACCACACACCCACCTTCACAGAGGCTCTCAACAGAAATCTACCCAAACAGCAGAGACCTCCAAGGCAGAAAAGCACTTGACCACCACAACACAGCACAAACCTCAAGGCACATAGCTCACCTACACAGTGTGCCCCTCAACCTAAGCCCCTAAGGCAAAACAGCTTGCCCAATACACTAATCATAGGTAGCTCGATAGTGAGGCACAGTGACGTCCCACTCACTAGGTTGAATAAGGAAAAGGTAACAGTCAGCTGTCTATCAGGTGCCAGAATTCGACATATAACACATGCACTCAGGTCACTCCACAACAAGTACAAGTATGACTCTGTCACTGTTCATGTGGGTGTGAATGACCTGAGATGCACCTCCCTGGACTACATGAAAAAAGTCATAGAGGAGCTCTCAGATTATGTGGCCCAGGCAGGTATGACCTTAGCCCTGAGCAGCATTCTACCATTGCCCAGAATAATACCGCAGTACAAGAAGAAAATGATTGACTTCAACAATTGGTTAAGTTTTGGTATCATTCTAAGGGGATCCAGTATCTGTCTGCTTGGGATGACATGATTGACAGACCTCCATGCTTTGCAAGAATGGCCTGCATCTGTTACCCCTGGGTTTCCAGATACTGGCTAAGGCACTTGCCACCCCTATAGTGCCTTTTTTTAGGCAATTTTCTAAAAACCAAATTACTACCATAACAGCTATAAATAAATGCAATCAGGGGGTCATGTTGCTCAATGCTAGAAGTCTAAATCTCAAGATGCACTTGCTTGAAGCACTTCTCAAAATGGAGAACATTGACATTTGTGTTGTAATGGAGACCTGGTTTAAAGCAGCAGAAAGCACCCCTACACTCATCATCTTCTTTCGGCTGTTCCCGTTAGGGGTCATCTGTTTCCATTTCTTCCTGTCCTCTGTATCATGCTCTTTCACACTAACTGCCTGCATGTCCTCTCTCACCGCATCCATAAACCTTATCTTAGCCTTCCTCTTTTCCTCTTACCTAGCAGCTCCATCCTTAGCATCCTTTTCCCAATATACCCCACATCCCTCCTCAGCACATGTCCAAACCAACGCAACCTCACCTCTCTTGTTTTGTCTCCAAACTGCCCAACCTGAGCTGACCCTCTAATATACTGATTCCTAATCCTGTCCATCCTAGTCACACCCAGTGCAAATCTTAACATCTTTAACTCTGCCACATCCAGCTCTGATTCCTGCCTTTTTGTCAATGCCACTATCTCCAACCCATATAACATAGCTGGTCTCATTACCCTCTTGTAGACCTTCCCTTTCACTCTTACTGGTACTCGTCTGTCACAAATCACTCCTGACACTCTTCTCCACCCATTCCACCCTGCCAGTACTTTCTTCTTCACCTCTCTTCCACACTCACCATTACTCTGAACTGTTGATCCCAAGTACTTAAACTCATCCATGTTTACCAACTCTACTCCCTGCATCCTCACCATTCCTCTACCCTCCCTCTCATTTACACACATATATTCTGTTTTAGCCCTGCTGACCTTCATTCCTCTCCTCTCTAAAGCATATCTCCACCTCTCCAGGGTCTCCTCAACCTGGTCCCTACTCTCACTACATATCACAATGTCATCTGCAAACATCATAGTCCACTGGGCCTCCTGTCTGATCTCATCTGTCAACCTGTCCATCACCACTACAAATAAGAAAGGGCTCAGAACTGATCCCTGATGTAATCCCACCTCCACCTTAAATGTATCTGTCACTCCCACTGCAGTCCTCACCAATGTCACACTACCCTCATACATATTCCGTACCACTCTTACATACTTCTCTGCCACTCCCGACTTCCTCATACAATACCACAACTCCTCTCTAGACACCCTGTCATATGCTTGCTCTAAGTCCACAAAGACACAATGCAACTCCTTCTGACCTTCTTTGTATTTCTCCAACAACACTCTCAGAGGAAAACATTGCATCTGTAGTGCTCTTTCCTGGCATGAAACCATACTGCTGATCACTAATCATCACCTCCCTTCTTAAATTAGCTTCCACTACTCTTTCCCATAACTTCAAGCTGTGACTGATCAGTTTTATCCCTCTGTAGTTACTGCAGCTCTGCACATCACCCTTATTCTTAAAGATAGGTATCAAAACACTTTTTCTCCATTCCTCAGGCATCTGCTGACTTTCCAAAATTTCATTAAACAATCTGGTTAAAAATTCCACTGCCATTACTCCTAAGCACCTCCATGCTTCCACTGGTATGTCATCTGGGCCAACAGCCTTTCCATTCTTCATCCTCTTCATAGCTGTCCTTACTTCCTCCTTGCTAATCTGTTTCACTTCCTGATTCACTATCCCCATATCATCCAACCTTCTCTCTCTCTCATTCTCTTCATTCATCAGCCCTCTAAAGTACTCTTTCCATCTACTCAACACACTCTCCTCACTTGTGAGTAGGTTTCCCTCACTATCCTTTATCACCCTTACCTGCTGCACATCTTTCCCAGCTCTGTCCCTCTGTCTAGCCAATTGGTACAGGTCCTTTTCTCCCTCTTTAGTGTCCAATCTCTCATACAACTCTCCATATGCCTTATCCTTAGCCTTCACCACCTCTCTCTTTGCCATGCGCCTCATCTCCTTATACTCATGTCTAGTTTCTTCATACCAGGCTATAACTCATTCCACACCTTTCATCCCCAGAACATGGACCGAAGCTCTAATGGCAGTGGTGTCTCCATATTCATAAAGGATATGCACACCTCCAGACTAGTAGCCCAGCATAATGCATCTGAGATACTTCAGGTACAACTAACATTGGATAAGACAGAGATTCAGGTCTTAGCCTGCTATAGGCCCCCAACCATGTCCCAAGACTTTCACTCCATGTTCCTAAGCACCCTGGAAGCTATTAGGGTCCAACCCAATGCTCTCATACTAGGTTACTTCAATGGGTTCCTATTACCTGATCTAACATTTAGGTTATCGAATACCTAAACATCGATCTGGTAATAACAAAAGCAAAAAACTGTGACCGGCTGATTTAATGCAGGGAAAGAATTCCCTTTCTGTTATGCAGATTTTGCCTCTTTCCCCACTGGAGAGTGACCTCGGAGTTGGTATATTTAGTTGGGGGGGTGTAGGGGGTTTACATTTTTTTTATGGCCGAGGGAATTCATTCCCTATGTTAAATCATCCGTTTGCTGTTTTAATTCTTCGATATTACCAGTTCAACGTTTAGGTATTTGCTAACCTAAATGTTCGATCGGGTAATATAGACGTGACTTCAACTACCCCTATATCAACTGGGAAAACTACTCATGCACCAATTCACTGGCCCAATGCTTCCTGGAATTCATCAGTTCCAATGCCCTGGACCAGTTCATTTTTACCCCCACTAGAGGAAGCAACATCCTTGACCTGGTTATTACAAGCATGGGCAACTGTTGCTCTACACCAATTGTCAATTCCTCCCTGGTTAGATCCGACCACAAACTAATCACCATGGAAATCAACATCAAAGTCACACACACCCTCCCCCCTACGAAGGTAACCACCATGAAAAACTTCTCCAAAGCTGACTTTGGGCTCCTAAAAACAAAGGTGGCTAACTTCACAGCACCCATGTCAATAGAAAATAGATGCATGACTGCCGAATCATACAACAATGCACTGGACGAACACGTACATAAATGTATGGAACTAGCCATCCTCAAAAGAACTAAAATGTGCTCCTCCAAAAAAAGGAAGTCAAGCTGGTGGTTCCCGGCCATTAATAAACTCTACAACAGAAGGAAGAAACTGTTGCAGAAAAAGGTGAAGTCCTATGACTGGCAAAAATCCCTTATTAGTCTCAACAAAAAGTTGAGATCCGTCATCAAAACCTCTAAAGTCAGCTATGAAGGCAGAATTGCAGCAGACACCACAAACAACCACAAAGCTTTCTATAGTTATATCAAGAATCTCCACAGCAATAACCAGGTTTGCTCTGAGTTACTGCACAATGGTACCTCCTATACTGAGCCAGCAGATATTGCCAAGATACTGGCCGACAGATTCAGTGCCAACTCTACCCCTCTCTCCCCTCTAAAGGACCAATTATAATACCGGAGGAATGCCAGACACCCAGCATTACTGCAGCACAGGTTAAAGCTGCATTGTCCAAGGCCAAGAATACAGCTTCCATGGGACCCATCAATATCCCTGGATGTGTTCTACATGAACTACAAAGTGAACTGGCACCACATCTGTGTGCCCTGTTCAATCACAGCCTCACCTCAGGCTTTGTCCCTACTGAATGGTGCACTGCTACAGTCATCCATCTCCAAAAAGGAGGAGCGACTACAGACCCTGGGAATTATCGCCTCATTAGCCTGACGAGTCTGATATGTAAGGCTAAGGAGTGCATCATCATGGACCTAATTAACAAGGATATAGGGAATCTCCAAACTCTAGATCCTACTCAATTTAGTTTTGTTAAAGGTAGATCATGCCTGCTCAACCTGGTTGACTTCTTTAAGGTAGTCACCAGAGCTGTGGATGAGGGCAAGGCAGTTTATACAGCCTACCTCAATCTGGCCAAGGCCTTTGATATCATTCCCCACTCAGGAATTATTGATAAGCTCACCAAACTAGGAATCAACCCCTATATCACTAGGTGGGTTGCAAATTGGCTCACAGATAGAACCCGCAGTGTGAAAGTAGCGGACTCCAAGTCAGACTGCCAACACATCATGAGTGGAGTCCCACAGGGATTGGTCCTGGGTCCCCTGATTGTCATCTGCTTCTCAGCAGTCCAAGCCAACACAGAGGGACTCTGGCTGATCAGGTTCACAGACAACTGCAAGCTGAGAGCCATTATTAACTCCCCATGTGATGTAGTAGACATCCTACAGAAAGTCCTCATTGACACCAATGACTGGTGTTGAAACCATGGTCTTAAGCTTAATGCCAAAAAATGAGTCATCATCCCCTTTGGGAAAAACTCAGCTCCCACTAATTACCACATTGATGGGAGCACAATGAACACTGAAGGTGTTATAAGCGATCTGGGGACACAGGTTGACAGTAACCTCTCCTTCGACCACCACATTGCCACTGTGATCAGAAAGTCCTCCTATGTGGCACATCTCATTACCAAGGGTTTTGCATCCAGGAAGAAATAGGTCATCATCTCTCTCTCTATTCTTCCCTCATTAGGCCAATCATGGAGTATAATGCCCCATTTGGCATGTACCTCACTAGACACATGCAGCAGCTGGAAAAGCCACAAAAGTACCTCATGAAGAGGATCCTAGGCCTTAAACACATGTCCTACATGGACAGACTCAAAAACCTCTAGCTATTCTCTGTCTTATATTGTCTACTAAGAGGAGATCTCTGCTTGACTTACAAAGCCATGTCTGACCCAGCTGTGTTAGAAATGCTACATCTAAAGAAATCCCAGTCCCTTCACACCACACGCTCCAGAAACCTCAACCTCATTACCACAATCAACAGAACATGCTGGAGGGACAGGTTCATAACCCAGAGACTGCCCATGCTCTGGAATAGACTTCCCATACATAGCAAGCAGAGCACCTCACTGGCCCTCTTCAAGAGAAATCTTGATGAGTGGATGGGAAATATGAAGTTCACTCCGGGGATCACTCGAGTGGCTATACTTAATAGAGGCACTGGGAACTAATGTTGGGTAGCATGATGCCAGGGCACTTCTATGGGCTAGGCTTGTAAAGGGTCCAGGGCCATTAGCCTAGTACACAACTATGAACCTATGAAATGGCCAACTGACCAGGAGGGACTGAAGATCAACAGCAGGGGCAAAAACAAAATGTGTAACTCCATTTCCTTGTTCCAAACTATGGAGAATTACTGAATATGTCTAAGGAAACTCATTATCTGGAATTGAATAGCAGACAGGGCTTCCCTTCTTCTTAACTTCCTTACCCATAAGCAATTGTGCAGCATGATGGTGCTCATATAAGTCTTTAAACTTGCCACTTGTGGCTGATGTGGGCACTCATGTTACTGCGTGAAGTTCTACACCATCCTCTTGTTTGTGCATGCTTCCATCTAAAGTGTTATCATCCTCAGTTTGGAAATCACCAAGGCCACATCTGTGGTCCTGGTGAATTTCTTGCTATGCAAGCATCCACATGTATGGTGGTCACTGGCTGATTGAAACCACTTCTTCCCTTCTACAGCATAAGCTGCTCACTCCCACTCCTTCCCTAACCAGCTCCTCTGGTGCTGGAACTGTTATTTGAACTCAGGCTTTCTGGATAATACCCCTGGCTTTATCCTTCTATGCCAGAGAGGCAGAGAGGCAGATCTCCTCTGGCTTCTTCTGCCACCAAACAGATATAACATTAAGTGATATCACTTGCAGAGTTTATGCAGGTTATATCAGCAGCATAAGCTAGCAGTTAAAATCATTATGTTAAGTTTTCTAGTAAAATCACTTAAAGAGGTTACATCAGTGATGTAATGTATACATCTGGAATCACTTACAGAGGTAATGCAGGTCAAATAAGTTATATAACGTACATGCATGCTACTACTTACTAAATTTACCCAGAATGTATCATTTACATAAGAAACTCAGCTGGAATTACTTGCAAATGATTCAAAACCTCCAACAGTTTCCTCAACCATGCAATTGGCATCATCTGCTGGAATTATGTAATGCTTCCATATCAAATGTTTCATAGGACCTTCAGCTGTGAACGTTTTATGTCTGGCATTACTTGTAGAGGTCAAATAGGTCATATAAAGTATTGGAGGGCATCACATAAAAGAGTTGCATCAATTAAATAAGGTGTCACTTCTTAAATGTATTCATTGCTACCATGTAGCATTAGTTGCAGAAGTTGTATGGGTTATAGATGTTAACTAAGGTTCCTAGACCAATTTCATAAGTTATGCATCACATCTAGTCAGTAACACCTATACTGATAAATTATTTACATAGGTCATTTGTTACATTACAGAAGAGATAACCTCCTGCAGTGATCTACTAAACAATATCAAAACTGGACTTACCACTGTCGAACTTACAGATCACACCTGATACTGCTGATAGTACCCATGGTGATAAGAAATTTAAAAAAAAAACATATTTAGTTAGCATTTTTCAGGGGAGGAAGTACTCTGGCAGTCAGTACCAGTAGCACAACAGGTAGTACCTTTGCCTTTGGTATAGAAGGTTGTGGGTTCTATTCCCGCTCTTGCTGACACTGTAGTGCAGCATTGGGGGGTGCTGAGTGTGTTATCCTTTGGATGAGAAGTTAAACTGAGGCTACATCTGCCTGGGCTAGTGGTAGCTTAGGTGGAAATAAAAGATCCCATGGCTGTTACTGAAAAGAGTAGGGGGTCCTTTATTGAACATACTTATTTATACTATATACATTATGTACAATATTTTAAGCACTTCACCTTTCTATTTATTATACATTCTATTAGACCTCCCACTCCATTTTCCATAACCAAAATCTTATCTTCTCCAATATTTTTGCCAAAACCCTTCTTTCATTACAATTATTTCCTTTACCCTTTGGTTCCATAGAACCCATACAACTGTAAATATAGTATCTGTTTTACAATAGAACCCATACAGCTGTAAACATAGTATCTGTTTCACTTACACACTCCTTAGTCTTATTACCATAATATCCATATTCAAGAATGTCCATGTTTATGTCTCCTATACTCTTTATATCTTCAAAAATAATGTATATCTATGATTGTTTCCTTAATTTTAAAATTCTTTTATATTTTAAAAATATGTATTCAATTGCCTCATGTTTTTAATAATAATTACATATTCTATCTTCTTTTCTTTTACATATTGTATTTGTTTTAACTTGTTCCCAGTTTCCACAAAATGCCCTGACATTGTAATACGTATTTTACATTGTTTCATTCTTGCCTTTATTGTTCGAACTTTTGATTCTTCCAAAGGTCTTTCCAAGATTACAAATAGTAATGTTTTCCATAATATCATTAAACCACACTTTTCTATTTTCCTTAGTATTATTTACATGTATTTTCCAATAACATATCTTCTCCTGATGAATTTTAGATTCTTCATTTATATCTTGCTTTTTTATCTTTTAAATCTCTGCAATGATTCCCATCCTTTTCTGTGTTTAGACCTTAATATTTTGTTTAGTAAACATTCTTTGTCTGCCTTCATACATTTTTGGACCCTATACAAATTTAAAGAGGCAGCATATATGACTGGATTAATCAAACCTAAACTTCCTTCTGCTTTATTAACTTATAATGTACCTCTCTTCTCTAGGTTAAGCCTTGAACCCCAAATAAATGCAAAAATTCTTGCATATAATTCCTTTTCATATGTTAATGGCAATCCAAAAATACTTGCCAGATACATCATTTTTGCCATTAATATCAAATATAACAAATGTATCTTTTTAAATGGTAATTTAAAGAAACTTCAAAATTTACGTTTCTTATCACTTCTATCATCTATTTTCATTGTACTTCCATTACCTTTTGCCGCACCTGAAACAGAACCCTAAAACTGCTATTCCATGAAGACTAAACTGAGTTCCTGCTATTTCTCCATCATATCCCAATCCTTTACATTTTTCTTGTTTAAATACAATCCTATTATATTTAGACTCTTATTAAAACTAATACTTTCTTCATTCCTTTTAATTCTTTAGACACAATTACAATGTCATCCACATATGGCAATGTAATGAGTTTTTCAATACCTTCCTGATTTATATAACATACATCTTTCAATTTTTGGTTTATGTGTTCTACTATTACATTCATTACTAGATAATTTAGAATTTTGTATAGTATCAAATGCATTTTTATGTCACCTATCATAATGTTACATTTTCCTTTTTGTTTATATTATCATCCACTAACTCCCCTAATTAATATTAATAATTCCGGACAACCCCTGCTCTTACACCATATATCGTATCATCCATGACTTGTTAATTTTAGTCTCCATTCTTTTCTGAATTATTTTCAACAATAAATATAGTCTGTTTTATTAATAACCACTGGTCTCCAATTCTTTATATCATGCTTATCTCCTTTCTTCAATATAAATTTCATTATCCCTCTATATAATTCTTTGTACTTAAATCCTTCTTTCACGCATTCATTTACTACCCTTAAAAACATTTTTTTGCCATGGTTCCAAATTTTTATACATTTGATATTCTATTATTCAATACCATCATGTCCTGCTGCTAAATTCATATCAGCTATTCCTAATATTCTAGTTAATTCTTCCAAACAATTTTCTCTATGTATCTGCCCATTGTCTTGTTGTGAAAATATTTTTAATTTCCATCTCTCATTTTGTGTGAGCATTTCTCTTGAAACATCTCCTTTACATATTCTGTCACCACTTCCATTACTTTTTCTTCTTTAATCTCCAGTATATCTATTTTGTCTTTTAGTTATCTCATTACTGTGCAATCTTCTTTAACTAATTTATTTAAATATGGAGCTATCCCTTCCTTCTTTCCTTGCAAAAAATACTTTTACTTAAACAACATGGCTTGATTTTTGTCTGATTTAATTCATATGGTTCCTTTTCATTAGAAAATATTCCATATTGTTCTTTTCTAAAGTAAAAAATAACTCTCCACTTTTTTCTTAGAATTTTTTTTTTATTTTTTCTTACATTTAATTCCCATCATACATAACATATCATATATTTTTCTTTAAAAGCTATCCACCATTCTGACCAACCAAGATAAAAATGTTCTCATATCCATATGATTTTTTTCCAAAATCCCTTAACTAATAACATTCCTTTCTCATCCCATTTTGCCTCATTTATTCCTTTTATCCCTTTTCCTAGCTTTATAAATCCGTACCAAAATCCAGTAGCACCACCAAGGAATGCTCCAGTACAGAAATTAGAAGAAAACAAAAAAGGAGCGTAACACCATAGACATAAAGCTGGAACTTTGATACAACAAAAACAAGATACACACAACTATTTAAGTACCAGCTAACCAATCTAGTTAAAAGGCAATTAAGCAATTAAAAAATGAGGCAATGAAACATAGCAACACTTACTCCCCATTTGCATAGTGCACTTGTAATAAAAACATGTTTTAAAATAACTTAGATCCAAGCTTAGAGCAAAACTACATTTTGTTAAAGACAATCAGCATATCTTGCTAAAATTTATAGTAGATAAATAAAACACTGCAGTCATTACTATTACACAGCTTGTAAATCTGTTAAAACTCAGAGCTCGTAATGTTAACATATCAGGTTCACAACCATAATATTAATAAAGCAACAGTCACAGCCTGATATACAGCAAACAAATAACTATTGTCATCGCAGAAAAGTCTGATGAACACTCAGAATTCATACTATGAACAAAATAGACACAAAAGTTGTCTTTAACAAAATGTAGTTTTGTTCTAAGCTTGGATCTAAGTTATTTTAAAAGTTTTTGTTACAAGTGCACTATGCAGATGGGAAGTAAGTATTGTTATGTTTCATTGCCTCCTTTTTCAATCAGGCTGTGATGGTTGCTTCTTTAATATTATGGTTGTGAACCTGCTATGTTAATAGTATGAGCTCTGAGTTTTTAACAGATTCATAAGCTGTGTAATGGTTATGACAGCAGTGTTTTATTTATTTACTATAAGTTTTAATATGCTATGCTGATTGTCTTTAACAAAATGTAGTTTTGTTCTAAGCTTGGATCTAAGTTATTTTAAAACATGTCTTTATTACAAGTGCACTATGCAAATGGGGAGTAAGTGTTGCTATGTTTCATTGCCTCAATTTTTAATTGCTTAATTGCCTTTCAACTAGATTGGTTAACTGGTACTTAAATAGTTGTGTGTAGGAATTGTTTTCAGGATCTGAGGAAGGCACATGCCGAAAGTGCTTATCCTGATCTTGTTTTTGTTGTATTAAAGTTCCCGTTTTATGTCTATGGAGTTACACTCCTTTTTTGTTTTCTTCTAATAAATATATATAAATCCTACATATCCTTTTATTTCTGTCCAGATGGCCAAATGATCTGAAAATCTTATTTTAATGCACCTTTCTTTGTTGCTTCTATTCCTTGAGATAGCAAAAAATAATCTATTTCTGTTTTTTACTCTCGTCTTTTATAAGGCCATCAATTAAATCTCCATTAATATAATTTGTCATGTCTTACTATTTCTAATGCTTTATTTATATCACTTCCTTTTCTCTTTCTATTTCTCAAGTCACAATTAAAATCACCTACTACTGCAACTCCATGCTGAAAGCTACGTCATCTAAAATATACTGGAACATATTTTCTCTATCCTTTTTGTTATCATAAGCGTAAATTGCTATCATCCAATATACCTCCTATCCCCACCTTATATCCAAAACTGTTGTTCTTCCTATCAGTACCAATGTTACAGCTAACATTTTTATTGTTTTCTTCAATAATATTCCTATTTCCGAACATATATATTTTTTTAGATTCCCAACAACATTACCTCCCCATAAATGTTCAGTTTGTAATCTTTCCATTATAGTCCAACTTCTTATGTCTTCTAAAACTATTATATCTGTATCAAGTTTCTTATGCCATTTTAAAATGCATATCCTTCTGGTTAAACTTTTGAAAGTATTTACATTTACTGTTATTACTTTGCAAATATCCTTTTGAAAGTCACTTATATAATAAGTTTAGTACAATTTAATTTTATTCTGCCAATCGTATTATCTCTTCCCCTTTTTATTTTATATTATTTCCTATAAAGTTATTTTCCTTTCTCTTACTCTTTTGCCTATTGAATTATTTTTGCCTTTCACTGTACTCCAATTAATATCCTCTTCATCACTTATTTCTGAACCTTCTTCTCTTTCTGTTTTTCTTTTACCTCCTTATCATCCTGTCTCTGTTCTTTATTTTTTTATAACATTTTCCAAACTTTCACCCTCTTGTAGCATTTCTTGTTATTACACATTTCTTCTCTCCCTTCTTTTTCCCTTTTTTACAATCCATCCACACATTACCTATTTTATCCCAACTACAACATTTCAAATCACATTTTATTACATCATGTCCAGATTTACCACATATAGCTATATATATATATATATATATATATATATATATATATATAGATAGATATATAAAACATTTTCATTTATTCATTTAGTCATTAATTAACATTTTCATTTATTCATTTAGTCATTAATTAAATGATCTAACATCCCACAATAAAAACATGTTAGGATGATTTCAATACCTTACAATACAATTTTTCGCTTTAATATTCACACAATAGCATCATTTTTCATTTTCAGCACAACATTAAATTCCCATCCCCAAGTCCATAAACCTCAGTTGTCATAAACTTTAGTTGCATCTGTAATATCTTGACACAGTTTAATCAAACATGTATTTAAAGTCTCTTTTTCAACATCAGTTCTAAATTGAATGTAAACTTTCGGGTTCCTATTATTTAAGCAAATGCTTAAAGTTGCAAATGCTGTTTCATCTAATGTGTTAGCGCAAAATGGCAAAATGCAGAAAGCACAGAACAGCAATTTTTTTCCTAGGGAAAAAAATCACTGAGCTGTTTTCGGACTTTGCCATTTCCTCCACTGTGGTGGGATCTCGGAGTTGGTATATTTAAGTAGGGGGGGTGTGGGGGGCAAAACCCCCAGTTTATTTTGTGTTTTTTTTTTTTTTTTTACAGATCATCGATTTTTTCCCCTGGGAAAAAATCACTGATCTGTGTGTATTATATAGCATTCACAATTTGAAGAGATTGCTAATATAATATAGACCCTAAACTTTCCTCTTGGTCTTTCTATTAAATGCTTTTAAAACACACAAACTCCAAGGATGACAGTCCTTTTATTTTTTATAGCCCCTAGAAATGTTTTCATTCCTGTCCCAGTTTCAAAAATAATGTCACAAAATGTCTCTTTATTTATATAAATAAATGTTCTTATCTCCTCTGGTTTTACATGTAGAAAAAATATAGCATTGTCCTATATCTTACAATTTTCCATCTCATCCTTTGCTTTGCTACAAATGTTTACTGTAAAATATTTTTTTTCTTACCTCTGGTTGTCTTCCTTCATTGCTAGTTTTCGGCTTTTTATTTCTTACCAAGTTCACATAAGTTGTATTCATATTAGTATTCTCTACTTCCTTTCTCGTACTTGCTACTGGGTCTTGACGTTTATCCATTACTTTTCCCTGAAGTAGATCTGTCCCACTCTCTTGTTCACTTTCTGCAAGCAAACCCTTGAGTAAATCATCCTGCAAATCTCCTGACTGGAGGGTTGTAACAATGCACTACTCTCTCGTTTCAATCTCTTCACATTTCCAAATCTGTGGAAGGACTGACTGTTTCCTTACATTGGCTAACACATCATTCAACTCCACCACTATTTTAAAAGCAGCACCTTCATCGATAGATACTTCAGCATCCGCGATTAACTCAGCTTGCTCCACAGACTTCTCTGGATACACATTCACAATACAAATACCCTTCTCACCACAATTCACACTCCTGGATTCTGTCATACTGTCTCCCTGCTTCTAAAGGCTGCCACTATGTCTAGAACAGAAGTAAGAAGTGCACAGACCAAACATGCCCTCAAAACAACTCCAAACAGAATAGGGAAAGTTTCCCAGTGCCTGGGCAAACTTCCCCTTGCAGTAAAAATACCTTGTCGAGTCTCTCCTGAAAAGAGGTGACTAGTCTCAATAACGTCATCCTTTTCCACAAGCTGGATTTTCTCCAAGATGATGTGAGCACAGAGGTATAAATTTGGAGACTGGAAATGTGAAGGCAGAGTTCTCACAGTAGGGGTTGCAGAGCATGTCATCCCTCTGCCAAAAATTATCACTACCAGCATATTAACATGCAATAGGTCAAAGCAGACCACAAAGGTCCCATCATGTACATGATGTTTATAGGCAACAGCACTTTCAAAAGTCATGTTGGTTATGTCAGTTCCATGAAGTACTATGTTGCAGAAGTCATGTACTTAGGAAAACTATGCAAGAAGTATTGTTTGTTTAGAGTTACACTTGAGTTAGGTGTAGTAACCAAGTGGTATCAATTACTGACGTTACACATGGCAGATTAATTACCTAATGTACACAGGTGACATTTGCTGTGGTTATATAAAGTACACCAGTTATGTAAGCTAAACAGGTAACAACACTGCATTTATAAGTGGTAGAACGTTTATGTATGGTACACAATCAACACTGAATTCTATGTGTAGCTGTTTACAGACATTGCACAGGTCATATCTGTTCTGTCAATCAACTTTTTTTTAATATATATATATATATATATATATATATATATATATATATATATATACATATATATATATATATAAATATATATATATATATATATATATATATATATATATATATATATATATATATATATATATATATATATATATATATATATATATATATATATATATCTACATATATATTTATATATATATATATATATATATATATATACATATATATACATCGAAAATACACTTCTTCGAAATAGAGCAGTAGACCCTACACTTCAGCAAAAGTCCACTTAAACAAAAGTGCACTTTCGATGAAGTCTAGTTACCTGGGCTACCCAAAAAAAACACTAAAACATGTTTTTGCAGGGGGGCAAGCCCCCTTGTACCCCCCATGTGGGGACGCTGTGCCCCCCACACCCCCCTACTTAAATATACCAACTCCGAGATCGCACTACAGTGGGGAAAAGGGAATATTCCCATTTCGGGCTGCAGTGTGACTGCCAAAGTCAATGTTCAAAGTTTCACTACTTCGATCAAGTGGACTCGGTGAAGTGAGGTTGGAAGTAGTGAAACTACAAACATATTGATGGATCCCATATATATTTAATTTATATATATATATATATATATATATATATATATACACACACACACACACACACACACACACACACACACACAGGTGGGTACTAGGCTATCTGCCCGAAGGCATTTATAAGCCTAACCAGAATGTGTTGGCTTTTGCCGCCCCCTTAGATTAGTTCCCTGTGCCTCTGTCCAGCAGAGCCACTGAAGTGATCCCCGAGGTAAACTTTCTGTTTCCCATCCACTCGTCAAGGTTTCTTTTGAAGAGGGTTAGCGAGGAGCTCTGCCTAATGTAGATTATGATCTTGTTCCAAAGAATGGGAACTCTCTGGGACAAGAATCTATCCCTCCAGCACATCCTATTTATTGTTTTGGTGAGGTTTAGATCCCTAGAGTGTGTGGCTCAAGGGAATAAGGGTTTCTTTAGGTGGAGCATGTCCATCAATTCTGGGTTGGACATGGACTAGTATGACAGGCAGAGATCACCTCTGAGTAGGCGGTATGCAACCAAGTACAACTGGAGTTTTTTCAGTCGAGCTGAATAGGGCATCTGTTTGAGGCCAGTGATCCTCCTGGCAAGGTACTTCCGTGGTCTTTCCAGCTGTTGCAGGTGTCTTGTAAGGTATATCCCAAATGGGGCATTGTACTCTATGATGGGTCTGATGAGTGATGAGTAGAGGGGCACAGTGACCTCTTTTGATCTGGATGCGAACCCTTTTGTGATTAGGTGGGCCACGCAGAAGGATTTTCTAGCCACTTTGGCAATGTGATTATCAAAGGAGAGTTTACTATCTACTCAGGTCCCCAGATCTCTTATTACATTTTCCGTATTTAGGGGACTACCACCTATGTGATAGTTTGTGGGTACTTTGTTTTTGCCAAAGGGGATGACTATGCACTTTTTGGCATTTAGCTTGAGGCCATGATTTTGACACCAGGTATCCATCTCAGTGAGACCCTTTTAGAGGATGTCTGTGTCAGCCAGAGAGTCAATTATAGCCCCTAGTTTGCAGTCATCTGCGAACTTGGTCAGCCATAGTCCTCCTGTGCTTGCCTGTACCTCTGAGAAGTATATCCTGAACAAGAGGGGTCCTAGGGCTGAGTCCTGGGGAATGCCACTTCTAACCGGTTTAGAGTCAGACCTAGCTCCCGCAACTCTCACCATGTGGGTTCTGTCCGCGAGCCAGTTGGCAACCTATCTTGTGACTTATGTTCAGGCTGGTGAGATTGTCTACAATACCAGAATGGGGAATGGTGTTGAAGGCCTTAGCGAGGCCTAGGTAGGCTGTGTGTACCACCTTTCCCTCATCTATAGCCTTGATAACTGTCTCAAAAAAGTCCACCAGGTTTGGGAGGCATGATCTGCCCGTAACAAAGCCAAACTGGGTAGGGTCCAATGTTTGGAGGTTCCCAATGTCTCTGTTAATGAGTTCCATGATGATGTGCTCCATAGCCTTGCAGGCTTATAGGGCGATAGTTCCTGGGGTGTGTTGTAGCTCCATCTTTGTGGAGTGGAATAACTGTTGCTGTTCGCTACTCTATGGGTATGTAACATGTAGAGAAGCTGAGTTTGAACAGTGTGTTTAGGTGAGGGGTTAGTTTGTCTTTGAGCTCATGTAGGATGCAGACTGGGACACAGTCCGGTCCCATTGATGCTGTGTTTTTGGCTTTGAAGAGTGCTGTTTTATCCTAAGTGTCTGTGATTTCAGAGACTCTACATTCTTCTGGTATGGTTATGGGCCCTTTTGGGGTGAGAGGGGGGTGAGGTTTGTGCTGAACCTGTCTGCCAGGATGTTGGTGATATTGGTCAGTTCAGTATATTTTGTGCCATTTTGCACTAACTCAGAGCAGATCTGAGCATTGCCACTTAGATTCTTGACATAGCTAAAGAATGCTTTGGGGTTATCTATGGAGTCCTTGGCAATTTTTCTTTCAAAGCTCGCCTTGGATGATTTTATGAGGGAGCGTAGTTTCTTGCTGATACCGATCAGGGATGTCTTCCCTTCTTGGGATTTTACTCTTTTATGTACTAGTTTCCTCCTGCTAGTGTATAGCTTGTTTATGGCAGGAGTCCACCAGACTGGTTTCCTTTTCTTCGAGGAGTGCGTCTTGGTTTTGCTTGGGATGGCACTATCCATGCATTCTTGTAGCTGACCGTAGAATGCATTAGTAAATGATTTTGCAGCTTGGACAGTGTTATCCTTCAGCATGGGGGCTTTGAAACCTTCCACCTCAGTCTTAAGTAACGTGAAGTTTGCTTTTGTAAAGTTTTTCACAGTGGTTTTCTTGTCCGGGGGTGGGGGTGGAATATGGATATCCAAAGTCATTTGTTTATGGTCAGATCTAACCAGCAAAGGGTTGACCACTGGTGTGGAACATCCGTTGCCCATGTTGGTGATGACCAGGTCCAATATGTTGTCACCTCTGGTGGAAGTGTTGACCAGTTGAACCAAGGCGTCTGAGTTTATAAATTCTAGGAAAAGTTGGGCAAGAGAGTTAGTACTTGAGTAGTTCTCCCAGTTAATGTTTGGGTAATTGAAATCACTCAATATTAGGGTGTTTGGTAGGACCTTTATGTTTCCCAGTGTTTCCAGAAATGTGGAATGGGGGTCCTGGGACATGCTGAGTGATCTGTAGCAAGCTACAATTTGAATTGCAGTTTTACCCATTGTTTGATGCACGTGGATGATCTCTGAAGCATCGTGCTGTGCCACTAACCTGGAGGTGTGGATATCCTTGATGAATATGGATACGCCCCTGCCTTTTGTATTTCAGTTTGGGTTCTGTGGCCAAAATGTATGTTATGAGTTGTAGCCTGGTAGTGCTGGGGTGCTCTCTGGAGCCTTAAACCAGGTTTCTGTTACTGCATATATATTGATTTTCTCCATACTGAGGAGTGCCTCGAGTGTGTGCATTTTGAGGTTTAGACTTCTGGCATTGAATAGCATTACCTTCAGTTTTTTTGTTACTTGTGCTATTTACGGTGGTGGGTTTGTCTTTTGAGCCTTGCTTAAAAAAGGCACTATGGGGGTGGCAAAAGCCTTGGCCAGTATTCAAAAGCCTAAGGGTGACAAGTGCAAGCCATCTCTAGCGAAGCAGCGTGGCTTGTCGAGCATGTCATCCCAGGCGGACAGACACTGGATCCCCTTTGAATCACACCAAAAACTTAGTCAATTGTTGAAATCGAGAATTTTTTTCTTCATACCATGGTATCATTCTTGGTGAGGGCAGGATGCTACTCAGGGTCAGGGTCATACCGGCCTGGGCTACATGATCAGAGAGCTCTTCCATGTCTCTTTTCATGTAGTCCAGGGAGGTATGGCTCAGGTCATTCACACCAATATGGACAATGACAGAGTCATATTTGTACTTGTTCTGGAGTGACCTGAGTGCTTGTGTTATGTGGCGGATCCTGGCACTCGACAGGCAGCTAACAGTAACCTTCTCCTTATTCAGCCTAGTGAGTGGGACGTCAGTTTGCCTGACTATTCAGTCACCTATTACTAGTATGTTGGGTATGTTATTTTGCCTTAAGGGCTGTGATTGCATGGGACACTGCTTTCGTGAAGTATGTGTTTCATGGTTTGTGTTGGGGGGTGGAGTTTGCTTGGATGTTTGCTTTGGAGGTCTCTGTTGGTTTTGCAGATTTTTATTTAAAGCCTATGAGTATTTTTTTCATGTATTTATGTGTTTTTTTGCCGGTGCTGGTTTAATGGGTCTATGTAAGACTGGTGGTGTGATGCAAGTATTTCCCCTTCTCCTCTTGACTGTCTGATCCAGTCTTGGGTTGAGAGAGCTTAGCATCTAGTTTAGCTGTATAACTGCATCTCTTGCATGTATTAGTGTTTGGTGGTAGGAGGAGGGGGCTGTCTGTGTACATGAGGCAGTTGTAACATTGCCTCAACATGCCCAGATTCACCAGTTGGACTGGAGAGTACAACCTGAAACTGCCCTTTGGACATGCCTGGATAGGTACAGTGAACTGTTTTACTGGATGGCTTCTAAGGTCAAATAGAGAGCCTTGTTCTTCTGTACAGTACAGGAGGGTTTAGTGCTAGGGTTTATAAGTGCTTACTATAAGTTTGGAGCAAGTGCTGGGCTGACAAATTAATGGCTTGAGTGCTTAAGTTGAAAGTTTGTCTAGTTCCAAGGGAAAAATTGAAGCGGAGAGTTTGTGGAGCCGGGAATGGTTTTACCCTAGCTAACCGGTTCTGCCTGGCGTGCAAAACCGGGCAAATACAGTATTTATAGCAGGGAAATGAAAGAGATAGAAATTAGCCCAAAATGGCCAATAAACTACTAATTTCTGTGCTGAAACCACTCCTCCAGGGAGAGATAGGCTGCTCAAAGCTGCCCTCTCTCACAGGTGAACAGAGAAACTTCCTTCCAGCCAAGTAACGTATGGGCAAACACAGAGATTTGTAACACATCCCTGAATTCAGCACTAACCTAAAAACTGGACTATACTAGGTTAGAAATGTGGGAAACAAGTATTTGTATATATATATATATATATATATATATATATATATACACACACATATATCTTTTTTTAGAAAATAAAGCAGATACACTAAAAAAACAGTTTAAAAGCACAGAAAAGTATACTTATTGTTATATATCGCAGATCAGAGTTGTAGTCAATGCCCCCAGTAATAAAGTATAAAATATATATATAAAACAATAGAAAATGAACAAACTGATTTAAACACGTTACCCAATTAACCAGAAAAAAGCTCAAAACTGAGCCCTGTTCCAACAGTCTTCAATCAGACAAGTTCTAACTGCACACCCCTGATTTCTAGGTTGCAGGGGAACCTTCTCCAACAAAAGATGGTCTGGATCAGTGCTCAAGTTATACAAACAAAGCTAGATTCAGCAGGTCTAAATCTGGTCTATGCTACAGCAACAAGGCACATCAATTTCAGAAAGAAATAGTTCAAATAAGCAGTCACAATAAGCCTTTAACCAGAAATTCTCAGCTCAGAAGGGGAGAATCCACCCTCTCCTCCCACAAGAGTACAGACCACAAACCTTCTTAATCTAGAATGACTGGCCTGAAGCCCAAGTGCTTAAGCCAGAACTAATGCACTTTTAGAATAGCAGACATTGGGCCTTCAATCAGCAATTCCCAGCTTAGAAAGATGTAAGCTACCTGTCCTGCCACAACAGTGCAGACCACAAACCGTCTTAATGTAAAACAGCCTGTATGAAGCCCAAGTGCTTAAACCAAAAGACTTAGAATAACAGTTACAATTTAATCAGGCTGCAACCAAGAAGTAATAAATTCAGCAGAATAAATAAAACTGAGTACTTTTAAGAAAAGCAAAATAAAGTAGGAAGGAACACAAATACAGTAAAAGCAAATGAATAAAGTGCAAAATATTTTTTTAAGTGCAAGAAGAGAGGAAGGAAGAACCTAAGTGGGCTGGTCTTCTCAAATCTTCTCTCTGTATTAAGTAGATTGAACACTAGACCCAGAATATGATCTAACTGTACTTGGTTAAGTGAGCAAATGAGATGGACCCAGGAGGAGTGTTCTAATACAGACTTAAGGGAGGGACAGGCAATTCCAGAGTCACCAACAGTAATACCAACACAGGGAGGGAAGATGGGGACCTAACTGCAGAGAGACACACAGCACACTGTTCAGAAACACACAATTAGGAAACAGAAAAAATGAAAATACAGTACTTTTAAAACTGCAAGTTTGTACTTAACAGAAGACTGAAATTCACTACTGCAAGTTTCACTTAGCTTCAGCTTGTAATGCAGGTGTTTGTAGCAAAGCAACTCTCTCAGGAGTTGAGCATAATATATATATATATATATATATATATATATATATATATATATATATATATATATATATATATATGTGTGTGTGTGTGTGGGTCTACTTTGTTTCAATGAAAGTTCATTCAACTGAATTTCAATTCACCCTGACCAAATCGCTAAAAGCTTAAATTACTGAAAACTCATTTCACCGAATCTCATTTCACTGAAGTAAAGCACTGGCACTGTGTAGAGTACTGTAAGGCAAGTAAAAGGTATATGCCCTTTTCCCCACTGTAGTGCAACCCTGGAGTTAGTATATATAGTTAGGGGGTTGTGGGGGGCATACCCCCCATTTAGTTTGGGTATAAATTGTCTTCTGAAAAGAGTTAGTCATTGGTATTGCAAGTATACATGTCTATGGTATCAAATGTATTGTTTTGAAGCTTTCAGTGAAATATAATACAAAACCAAACTAGATGGGGGCTACACCTCCCACACCCACATATATATACTCAGATCATGGAGAGTAAAGCTGCACTATGATACATAATGTTGGACAAAGGTAAAAAAGTAAGGGCTCATCATTAGATAATGCACTTACAAAAATGTGGATGTGCATAAAATAACGTGTTGCATTTGGACTATTGGGACATCTAAAGTTCATATTTCTGGCAGTCTTCTCTCATGTCATATGTAAATGATGCCACCTCTGACAGCAAACCACAATTTAACGTGAAACACACATAAATATAAGGCAAACCTATAGACTTACTGCAAACATCTGGACAGTGGAGAGTCATACCACATCTCCCTAACACAGCATGTGGAAACCTTGAAAATGTATGGCACAGTTTATGAATATGTACATATATTGTGAATCCATATGTGTGTATCTATGCCAGCAAAAACACACGTTCACTACAGTTCCCTGTGTCTGCTGGATTTCACCACACATACATCAACAGCTGAACAAGTTGTGTAATGTATTATGTTGTGTGCTCATTGACAAGGCTAATTGAATTTTGCTACAGGCTTGCCCATCTAATTGCAAACAGACACATATGCCCAAAATGGGTACTGTTGTCACATATCTAGGCTACAAACCAGTTTTCTGACTGCTAGGCCACTAGCTGCAGATGGCAATAAGGAGCAATGTGACTCCACAGTCCTCCCAAGCTGTTCAACACAGAGCTTAGTTATGGCCTCTAGGATTAGTTCACCTGCAGTCATTTATAAAGCAGACTTGATCCACAGTGCATGTGTTAAGTAGTGTGCAAGACTAGAAAGGTAGGGGTTCTAATCTCACTCCAGCCCACTTGGTGTGTATATATGTGTGCTTATATCTCCCCAAAGGCAAGTGTAAATTCCAAACTGGCATGGATTTGCATTTTTTGGCCCTTGAAGTTGATGCACGCCTCCAAACTCTTGACCTCCACAAGGCTTGCTGATGTCATCTACCATACAATTACCTAAAGCCAGGTTAATGTTAAACTTGAGCTGTGGTTCATGCATTTTGTACTGTGATCTGTAGTCTGTCAGATTAGATAGGTAGGGGGTCCTAATCTCACCCCAGCCCACTTGGTGTGCGAGTGTGTGTGTGTGTGTGTGTGTGTGTGTGTGTGTGTGTGTGTGTGTGTGTGTGTGTGTGTGTGTGTGTGTGTGTGTGTGTGTGCATCTCCTTACAGAACAAGTGACAAGCCTAAATTTACAAGGTTTTGTTCTGTTTTGGGCCTGGCAGGTGCTGCAGACCTCCAAACTCTTTTCTTCCACAAGGCTTGCTGATGTCATCCACCATAAGATTACCTAAAGCCATGTTAATGTCAGACTTGAGCTGTGGTGCATGCATTAAGTACTGTAATTTGTAGTGTGTCTGATTAGATAGGTAGGGGTCCTAATCTCACCCCAGCCCACTTGGTGTGTTAGTGTGTGTGTGTGTGTGTGTGTGTGTGTGTGTGTGTGTGTGTGTGTGTGTGTGTGTGTGTGTGTGTGTGAATCTTCCTATGGAACAAGTCACAATCCTAAATTAGCATGGTTCTGTGTTGTTTTGGGCCTTACAGGTGCCAAACTCTTGTCTTCCACAAGGCTTGATGAATTTCATCCATCTTAAAATTACCTAAAGCCAAGTTAAGTCAGAGTTTAGCAGTGGCATGTGCAATATGCTGTGCATTCTGTAGTCTTTAAACTTAGGTAGAGGTTCTATTCTCACTGCAGCCAACTTGGTGTGTGTGTGTGTGTGTGTGTGTGTGTGTGTGTGTGTGTGTGTGTGTGTGTGTGTGTGTGTGTGTGTGTGTGTGTGTGTGTGTGTGTGCATGTGTGCTGAACAATGTTCTGTAAACAGAGATAAGCAGTGGCACTATTACCACTGCAGCCAACTTGGTGTGTTCTCACTGCAGCCAACCTGGTGTGTATGGATGTTAGTCAGAGCATTTTGCATCAGCCTATGGGATCATAGGATCATAGGAAGGTTCTAGGCTAATGACCCTAGGCCCCTTACAGTCCTAGCCAAGTTATTGCCCTTATTTGCATGATCAGCACCTAATATCCCTATCCAAGAGGGACACAGGTGGAACCCCTGGGGTGAATTTATGGTCACCCATCCAATTATTCAAACTGCATTTGAAGAGGACCAATGAGGTGCTCTGTTTGACATAAAATGGGAGTCTGTTCCAAAGGTGTGGTAACCTCTGGGAGACAAATCTGTGCCTCCAGCAGATTTTATTAATGTCACATACCAGGTTAACATCTTCAGCGCAAGTAAACTGTGTCCCATTTGACAGATATGCAGCACTTCCAGTAAAGCAGGGTCAGACATAGCCTTGCATGCAAAATAGAGATCACCTCTGAGTAGTCTGTATGAAACAGAATAAAGTAACATTGATTTCAGATGATCCTCGTAGGACAGATGCTGAAGACCTTGAATTCTCCTTGTGAGGAACCTTTGTGGTCTCTCCAATTGATGCAGGTACTTGGAAAGGTACCTACCAAAAAGGGCATTGTACTAAATTATTGGCCTGATGAGGGAAGAGTACAGTCCTTTTTTTCTGGAGACAATGCCCTTAAGTATGGCATGATCAAGATAGAATGCCCTTCTTACCACTGTGGAGTCATGATGGTCAAAGGTAAGGTAGATGTCAACCTGTGTGCCCAGGTCTCTCACTACTGAGTGTGTTCTTAAGATGTTGCTATTGATGTAGTAGTTAGCAGAAACATTGCTTTTACTGAAAGGAATGATAATACTTTTTGTTGCATTGAGTTTAATGCCATTACTTTGGCACCAGTCATTTGTTTGTGTAAGACCCTGTTGTAGGATGTTGACATAATTTGGAGATTCCATGACTTCCCCCAATTTTCAATCATCAGCAAACTTTGTCATCCATAGACTTTTAGTTTTTGCTAGTACTTTAGAGAAATTTATTACAAATAGTACAGGACCCAGGACTGAACCCTGTGGAACACCATTGGTCAAATGTATTTTTTTTGGAAGTGGATCCCTCTATTTAGGTTTGTAGGTTCATAGGTAGGTACTAGGCTATCAGCCCTGGGGTCTATATAAACCTAGCCAAAAAGGTTCCGTGGCTTTCCCACCCAATAAAATTATTTTCCTGTGCCCCTGTCAAGCAGTGCCACAGAAGAGATCCCCGGGGTGAATTTTGTATTTCCCATCCAGTCGTCAAGGTTTTTCTTAAAGAGGGCCAATGAGAAGCTTTGCTTGACATGAATGGGTAGTTTGTTCCAGAGTATGGGACGTCTCTGGGACAGGAATCTATCACTCCAGCATGTTCTGTTTATTGTGGTGACAAGGTTTAGGTCCCTGGCACATGTGGTTTGGAGAGATTGGGATTTCTTTAAGTGTAGCATGTCCAACAGCTCTGGGTTTGACATAGCTTTGTATGTTAGGCAGAGATTGCCTCTGAGTGGGCGATATGCAATGGATTTTTTTGAGACGGTCTGTGCATGGCATCTGTTTGAGGCCAGTAATCCTCTTAGTGAGGTATTTCTGTGGCCTTTCCAGTTGTTGGTGTCTTGTGAGATACATGCCAAATGGGGCATCGTACTCTATAATGGGTCTGATAAGGGATAAGTAGAGAGGAACAATGACCTCCTTTTTCTAGAGGAGAACCCTTTTGTGATGAGGTGTGCCACGTAGAAGGATTTCCTGACTACTATGGCAATGTGGTTATCAAAGGAGAGACTACTGTCCACCTGTGTCCTGAGGTCTCTTATCACACTTTCAGTATTTAGTGAGCTACCTCCTATGTGGTTGCTCATGGATACCAAGTTTTTTCCCAAAGGGGATGACAATGCACTTCTTTGCATTGAGCTTGAGGCCATGACTTTGACACCAAGCATCCGTTTCTGTGAGGCCCTTTTGTAGAATGTCTACATTGTTAGCTGATTCTATTATGGATCCCAGTTTGCAGTCATCTGCAAACTTTGTTAGCAAAAGACCATCTGTGTTGGCCTGCACTTCAGAGAAGTAGATGTCAAACAGGACAGGACCCAGGACCGAACCCTGTGGTACTCCACTTGTCAATGGTCTGAAGTTGGACTTGGAGTTGGCTACTTTTACTGTGTGGGTTCTGTCAGTGAGCCAGTTGGCCACCCATCTTGTGACATAGGGATTTATGCTCAGTTTAGTGAGTTTATTTATAATTCCAGAGTGAGGGCTGGTATTGAAACCCTTGGTGAGGTCAAGATAGGCTGTGTGCACTACCTTGCCCTTGTCTACGGCTCTAGTAACTGCTTCAAAGAAGCCATTCAGTTTTAGTAGACATGATCTACCTTTTACAAACCCAAACTGAATGGGGTCCAGGGTTTGGAGGTTACATATGTATTTGTTTATAAGCTCCAAGACGATACATTCCATGGACTTGCAGACCAGGCTCATCAGGCTAATGGGGCGGTAGTTTCTGGGGTCCGTGGTGGCACCCCCTTTGTGAAGTGGGATAACCATTGCTGTGTGCCATTCAGTAGGCACATAGCCTGAGGTGAGGCTATGATTGAACATGGTACTTAGGTGGGGTGCCAGTTAGTTCTGTAATTCATGCAGTACACAGCCTGGGATGTTGTCTGGTCCCATGGATGCTGTGTTCTTGGCTTTGGAGAGTGCAGTCTTTATTTGTTCATCTGTGACTACAGGGTCTTTGCATTCTTCTGGTATTAAGATGGGCCATTTGGAGGGTGTGAGTAGGGTAAAGTTAGTACTGAATCTATCTGCCAGGATGCTGGCAATATTGATTGGTTCTGTATATTTAGTGCCATTGTGCTGTATGTGCTGTCAACTGTATGAGTTCTATCAGTCAGCCAGTTAGTGACCCATCTAACAATCTAAGGGTTGATGCCTAATTGAGTGAGTTTGTCAATGATGCCTGAGTGGGTGATAGTGTCAAACACCTTGGCTAAGTCCAGGTAGGCTGTATGCACAGATTTCCCCTCATCAATGGCCTTTGTGACTGTCTAGAAGAAGTCTACCAGGTTTAAGAGACATGATCTCTCTTTGACAAATCTAAACTGAGCAGGGTCAAGTGTTTGGAGATTACCCATATCTTTGTTAATAAGGTCCATGATGATTCTCTCCATGGCCTTGCAGATAAGACTAGTCAGGCTAATAGGTTTATAGTTCCCAAGGTCAGTGGATGCACCACCTTTGTGCAAGGAATAACAGTGGCTGTTTGCCATTTAGCTGGTATGAAACTGGTGCTTAGACTATGATTGAAAAGAGTACCCAATGGTGTGCTAATTCATACTGGAGCCCTTGTAGGACACAGCCTGGAATGTTATCAGGTCCCGTAGATGCTGTGTTTTTGTCCATAGATCAGACATTTACGACCTGCTCTTTAGAGATACAAGTTAGGGGACAGCTGGTATGGATGTCATGGGGTACGTGTGGTGGGGAAAGGGGAGTGAATTTTTCACACAATCTGTTGGCTAACAGGTTAGCTGTGTCTACAGGCTCAGTATATGTGGTATCATTAACTCAGTTCAGGAAGTCTGCACTGTAATGTCCAATGGGCAGAGCCTAAGTCTTTTGACAGAATCAAATTATGTCCTCACATTTCAAACAAATGTTCATATCTCTGAAATCATAGGGGTTATGACAGGAGTATAAATGGCAAACCCTTCAGCACACACAATTTTTATAGTGGTAATATTCTTTAGGTTCCAGGTTTTAAACTGAATTTTATAAGTCACAGTAAACACAGTAACTATTATGTTTGCAATATTTTGCTAACAACTTATATTATCTCACCAACCACTAAAGTTACACGCATACTGTCAGCAGTATTCTATTCATCTACCTGAGAGCTTTCATATTAGGCTAAGGAGATATGTCTGGGTTATTTGGTTATTGAAATATTTAGGAAAATGTGGAAATTATATCTATATAAATTAATATCATAAAACAGCAGTTAATATCTATTTACCTACACTAGATAGAGGTCAAATATTAATGCAGTTGAGTTTGCCATTGTGTAAGCTTTAAGATGAAATCTTTTAAAACCTTGTACATAGCGGGGCTTTGGAATTACTGATGCAAATATGAACAAGCAATATTTGACACCTATGGGTGTCAGTAGGAGTTAACTGAAGATGCACCTAGAGGTGTCACTCAGATGTAATGAGTTAACTACCAGTTTGGCACAAATATGGACCTTTCCTTTTAGGTTATGGATGTAACTGCAGAATGCCTTGTGGTTGTCCTTTGCTGAGGAAGCTAATTTGAACTCATAGTTTGCTTTGGAGAACTTCACAAGATATCTTATTTGCTTGTTTAAACTGAGGACGGAGTGTTTCCAGATTGGCAGGGCTCCCTCTTACTCTTAGACAGCCATTTCTTCCTCTTATTGTAAAGACTTTTAATGGTAGTTGTCCACCAGACAGGTTTGCTCTTCCTTGATGAGATTGTTTTGGTCCTATCGGGTATGGCAGAGTCAGAACACTTATACAGGTGTTTGTATAAAGCACTAATATAGAGCTTGGCATAGTTGCCAGTTCCATCTGAGGGAGGAGGTTCAGTGAAGCTATTTATACCATCCCGTAAGAGGTTATAATCTTTGGAGTAGTTTTTTAGTCTAGATGCTGTTTGGGTGGAGTCAGGTGTGATAGTTAATTTGAATGAGATTGATTTGTGGTCAGATCTCACCAGAGAGGACCTCACAGTGGGGGCCCTACAGTGGTTCCCCCAGATTGGTAAGCACCAGATACAGGATGTTGGGTCCCCTTGTGGGTGTGTTAACCAGCTGGTCCAGGGCATTGCAGTTAATGAAGTCGAGGAACCTTTGGGAAAGTCAGAGAATTTTATGGACAGCTTTACACTCATTCACAATTATTCAGGTGAGTTTAAATTGTTGAATTATAATGACTACGAGTGTACTGTGGAGCATGCTGAGCTGCTCAGCAAAGGGGAATTGTTTGTACCTTCGGCCCACTTTACGAGTGACTCTCTCCTTATTGATTTGAAATTGTTTCTTAGAAGGCTGTATTTAGGAATGATCTTAGATGGACACACTGCTTCAGTTGATCATGTTTTAAGCACCTTCAACCCCCCTTTACCTTTGCCTTTAATTATTTTTGAGAGGATGGTTGAGTTGGACTTTAGGTGTCTTATCAAAAATAAAAACAACAATTCTAGTCAAGGTAATCTAAGTTTACAAGAACATAAACTGTTAATGGAATTGGCTAAAAACAAAAGGGTAAGGGTTATGAAGCCAGATAAAGGGGGTGGGGCAGTTGTAATGAACAAGGATGACTACCTACACAAAATGATGGGACATTTAAACAACTGTGACCTGTATGAGAAAACTTCTTTAAATTACATTAATTTTGTGTGTCGAAGAATTTATTTTATCACCTTGGAAGTTCACAAGGTTTTACAAGTTTTACACCCAGTGGTGCCTTGTATCATTGGAATCCCAAAGATTCATAAATCCACCACTGATCCACCTATGTGTCCCATAGTTAGTGCTAGCAAGTCTAAAACCCACCCCCTTGGTGTATATGTAAACACGTTGCTCAAGGATGTTTTAAAACCTTTTGGTCACATTTGTCAAGATTCTTGGGATTTTTTATTAAAATTGAAGGAGTTTGAATTTTCTAAAAATTGTTTATTTTTAACCGTTATTGTCAAGGAACTATTCAATGTGATACCTCATGAATTCGGGCTTGAGTGGTTCCATGAATTTTTATGTGAACACAAGTAATTCGACAATGACACAGTGAATGTTTTAGTTCTTTGTATAGAAATGGTTTTAAAATACAATTTTGTGTTTCTAGAGGGGTAGTATTACCATCAAACCTAAGGGGTAGCCATGTGGGCCTCTTGTGCCCCCATTTTTGCTAACATTGTTTTATTACAATAGGAAAGAAAAATCTTGTTCAGCCACTTTGATATCAAGCCATGGAGGTTGCACCTGCATAACCTGGATGACATTTTTATAGTTTGGGACAGGCCGTTGGCAGATATCAAGTGGTTTATGGAATTTATTAATGCTTCTACTCCCTTTTTGAGGTTTCCCCACACTGTCTATCATGAGTACGTTCATTACTTAGATGTCACCATTTCCAAAGACCATGAAATTGAGAAGTGGGCTAGTACCATCTATAGAAAACCTATGTATAGCAACAGTTTAACCATCCCTTACACCAAAAACTGGGAATTATAAAAGGCCAATTTGTAAGTGTGGGCAGAATGGTGTCCTCTCATTCTCAATTGGTAATTGAATGTGAAAAAAACTTAGAGGGGTTATCCTGAAACTTTAGTTCCACCCAGTTGTGAAGACACTATATGGTAAAGGATGAATGGGGACATAGTGCCACTAATATCCTCCAACTGTACCACAGTTCCAGTGGCAAAAAAGGGGGGGTTATGTTTTTCAATTATGAAAAACCATGTGTTTGTTACCGAGTTTTGCAATCAAGCCTCTCTTATTAGGGACATTTTGTTTAAAAATTGGCCGATTTTTTCCGTTTTAAGGATAATAAGGAAAAACTGGGTGAGGGTTCCAAGGTGGTGTTTAGGAGGGGCAATACCATCAAGAATTTTTAGAAAAAGCCCCCACATACTGTGAATATGACTGTAGCAACAAGAGAGCAGGTACATACAAATGTGGCCATTGTAGGTATCACGCTGACATTTTGGAGGGTGATCATATTATTATAAAAGGGATGTTTATCAAGTCTAGAGGTTTTTGTAACTGATAGTTGTGGGGTTGTATATGCTGCCATCTGCCAATTATGCCAATGTTTTTACGTTGGCAAAAACAAGAGAAAAATTAAGGAACGTATATACGAACACAAAAATGATATTAGAAAAGTGGCTTGCAGCAATGCTTTAGCTAAACACCATATGGAGTTCCCTGCCTATCATTTGTGCTTTTTTGAACTTGAACAAGTGTTGCAAGATACTAGGGGGGCCCTTGGAATGACATTTTAGAGGAAAGAGAACTGCGCTAGCAGCTCAGATTGGATGCTACCAACCATCCAGGTTTAAATGAGGGACTGTCCACAGCCAGTGTACTAAGGCTAAAGTCTTATGTGGTGTAAACCAGGTTCAGTTTTTTTTTTTATTTATTTAACATTTGTTAACCAGGAAAGTCCAACTTGGAACAAAGCCAATTTTCAGCAGAGACCCAGGGAGAAAGGTTCCATATGCATGCCTTTGTAACGTGAGAGGAAACTGGAGCACCCAGAGGAAACCCATATTAACGCAGGGAGGACATGAAGACTCTACACAGAAGGCACCCCAGCTGAGAATTGAACCAGAGAACCTCTTGCTGTGAGGTGACAACTCTATTGTTGCACCACTGCACCACCATTTAATTTCCATTTGATTAAATTTATTGTTCCTTGACACAGTCCACATTATAAATTCATAGGTAGGTACTAGGCTATCGGCCCAAGGGCCTATGTAAGCCTAGCCAACAAAGTTCCCTGGCTTACGCCACCCAAGAAAGTTATTTTCCTGTGCCACTGTCATGCATTATAAAGTTTAGATATTGTTGTGGTTTAGCTTATCATATTTTATGAATTTTGGTGTGTGTGATTATGTTTTCAGTTCATGGTTTTAGCTTGTTTTAGCATTTAGAGTGTATTGGTACTTCAAGAATATTTATTTGAGGCAATGATGTATGATGTGATATTGTGGAGGGGTATAAAAGGATGGTGTTGGTTTTAGTGATTTGATTCTGATGAAATAACCTGCTTATGAAAGTGCTTAATCCTGGTCTGTATTAAATTTATTTGCTTATACATCTGCCTTTATTTTTTCTTTGGGATGGCTCTACTGTTTGTGCTTTGAACCTTTGTGTAAGTCAGTTTGAGCATGAATAATTTACCCGGTTAATGGATGGATATTTAAAGTTGCCAAAAGCCATGTTTTTTGGATGTATCTTGACAGAATCAAGTAGATACAAATAAGCAGAGTTGGTGTCCTGATTCATGGAGGGGGTCCTGCAGCTGGCAATGACTTGAACTGGTGCCCTACAAACAGTTAATTGCACATGAAGTGTCCACGAAATCATATTGTTTAACAAATCTGGATGTGTATGTATCTAAGGAATATTGATACAACGCCTCCTTTAATTTTCACTCCTTCAGTTTTATATCAGAATGTGTGGAAGGAGGTGTAACCTGGTATGGCTGGGGCTGCATCTTCCAAGGTAAGAACAGCTTCCAGTGAGTGCAGTTTTGTGTTGACACTCCTAGTATTTAGCAGCATAACCTTGAGGTGGTTTGTAGATGGGGTTTTTACATTAGGAATTTTGTCCTTGAGACACCACCTAAAAAAGGAACTATGGGTGTGGCAAGAGCCTTGGCCAGTAGCCGAAATCCCAGGAGTGACAGATGAAGACCATCTCTGGCAAAGCATTGAGGTCTGTCAATCATATCACCCCAGGCTGACAGATACTGTATCCCCTAGAATGACACAAACTCTACGCCTCGCAAGTACGGTATGCCCGGCCAAACCAATATAGAAGAAAACACTAGAGGTCAGCATGTGCAGCTTAATCAACTTTAATACATAAAAATAAAACTAAGGCATATAATGCCACAGAAAAAGATTTATTTCAGTTCAAACCGGTTTTCGGCTAAACAGCCTTCCTCAGTGAAAAAGCAAATTACATGCTTACAACTTTTCATAAATATTTATACATATCAGCAACCAATCGGAAAATGGTACAATCCAAACCAAAAGATGGTGTTTTAATAGTTACTTAAAACATATATTCAGAAAAACATTTTAATTATTATATGGAAGTAACTATATTGTCCCCTATACATGAATCATAAAGCAAAATTAAGTACATATGTGTATATATTAAGGTACTTGAAAAAAGTAATAAATAGTTACATAGCCTGTGAGTATATTGTTTGGGTGAAAACATCCAATAATTAATAAGGTCCTAAATGCCACAGTGTGTTAAACCATAAGTTCACAATAACAAAAACAAAACTATATGGATAAATGGTATGTCCAAAAAAAATACTAGTATGATAACCAGTAATAAGAAACCTATTGTATGCTTATTAATTAATAGTTCAATACAAAAGTATGCATAAATAGCTAGGAGTCAATCCAAATGATTTATAAATATCATAGATCTAATTTAAGTGATTCCCACTCCTAATAAAATGGTATACAACAATTGTATATTATAGAATAAGCACATAAATTACAGTATTCATATGTTATAATACCAACTCATAGTGATCATCACGATCATACATTCAATATTGAAAAACATTGGAAAATGTATCATATGGAGCCTAACCACATAGTCTATACAATACTAAACTACATATTATACAAGTTATTGGTATCTGTTTTATAAATCAGGCAAATTCCAGTTCCACAGACTAATCGTGGTGTCAGCATTCCTATAAGATTACAAATGGTCATTAAGGCCAGGGGGGAAGAGAGCCCCCAAATGGATAATCCAATATTTCTCCTTGTGGTTCAAAATGCTATGCCACCCCTGTTGGTTGCTCCTATCCCCAGTGATTTTATCAATAATCATAAACATAAACTTTGCATTGTGATGTTTAACAGTGTGTCGATATAAAGCATTGGTCTCTTTCTTATTACGAATATCACTTTTGTGTTCCCCCATTCTAACCCATAATGAGCGTGATGTTTGTCCAACATAGAATGCTGAGCACTGACATGTTGCCAGGTATATGACCCAACTGCTGCTACAGTTACCAAAAACTCTAAGATCATAAACTCGACTCATATTAGTGCTCATAAATTGTTTAAGTTTACTTACTTGATTACAAGATGTACAGTGGCCACACGGAAATGTGCCCAGCAGTTGGTCCCCAAATATAGTCATTTGTTTGTGGATGGCCCCACCACTTTCTTTATGTTTATAGTGTGAGAATAATGCTCCTAGCGTTTTTCCTTGTCTGTAAGAAAACTGACATTTGGGACCCAGAATGTCTCTCAGATGATCATTCGCTAATAATATATTCCAATTTGCATCAAGGGTATTTCTAATAATATTATGGTTTCTACCATAGATAGTAACAAACCTCAATGAGGATTCTTGTTTAAATGGTTGGTTAGTTTTGTATTCAAGTAGTGTGTTCCTATCCTTTTTGTCTGACCATATACTGGCTGATGTTATGTCAAATGGATGATATCCTCTGTTCAAGAATCTTTTCTGGAGATCCACTTTGGCTTCATCAAAATCCCTTGTTGAAGAACTAATGCGTTTGATCCTAAGAAATTGGGATTTAGGTATGTTGCGGATGGTGTGGCATGGGTGCATGCTAGATGCGTGAAGTAGTGTATTATATTGTGGATATTTTCTATGAATTTTGGTACTCAATGTATGGTCATTATTCCTGTACACTGTAACATCCAGGAAATCAATAGTTTTGGGGTGGAATGTTACAGTGAATTGTATACCCCAGATGTTGCTATTAAGATATTCCACAAACTCCTGTAAGTATGCTGCATCAGCACGCCACACCATCCAGCAATCATCAAGGTATCTACGCCATATATCTATTTCAACCATGTAAATATTATGCAGTGGATTATATATCAGTCATTCTTCCAAATATGCCATGAATAGGTCAGCGTATATGGGGGCAAAAGATGCCCTCATGGCAGTATCTTGAAGTTGCCAATAGCATTCTCCCTGAAAGTAGAACACATTTTTGTTGAGCACTTGTTCAGCCATGCAGATGATCAGTGTGTTAAAGCCTGGTGGATATAATTTGGCATTTTGGAGACTTTTGTGGAATAAATAGTGTTTTATGTAACCAAGGAGTCGAGGCCTTCTTTACAGTTGCTCTGCTTGGATTTGTAAACAGTAGGATTCCTTGGAGACACTTCAGGTGCAATTAACTGTTGGTAGGACACCTATTCAAGTTATTACCACATACAGGACCCTCTCTGTGAATCAGAACACCCACTTTGCCTATTTAGATCTACTTGAGTCTATCAAGGTACATCTGAACACCATGGCTTTGAGTGACTTTAACTACCCATCCATTGACTACCCATCCATTGACTGGGTAACTTACTTGTGCTGTAACTGACTTCTCCAAAGGTTCCTTAACTTTGTTTACTCCAGTGCACTGGACCTGCTGGCTGACACTCTTGCAAGGGGTGCCATCATCCTTGATCTGGTGCCTACCAATATGGGGGCCACTCTAGTACCCTCACTGTGAGGTCTTCCCTAGTGATATCTGACCACAGATCAGTGTCATTCAAAGTAACTATCACACTTGAACCCCGCCCCCAGCAGCAACTAAACTAATCTCCAAAGCAGATTGTAACCTCTTACGGGATGGTACAAATAGCTGTACTGTACCTCCTCCCTCAGATGGAACTGGGAACTATGCCAAGTTCTGCAACAATGCTTTATCCAAATACCTGTTTAATTGCATTGACTCTGCCATACCTGATAGGACCAAAACAAGATCCACAAGGAAAAGCAAACCTGCTAGGTGGACAACTGCCATTAACAGGCTTTACAATAAGAGGAAGAAATTGTTATCTAAGAGTAAGAGGGAGTGAGGCATAAACTGAAAACACTTCCTTCTCAACTTAAACAAGCCAAGAAGACTTCTTGTGAGGTCCTCAGAGACAAACTATGAACCCAAATTAACTTCCTCAACTAAGGGACAACCATAAGGTGTTCTTTAGTTACATCTGTTACCTAAAAGGACAGGCCCAGATTTGTACCGAACTGGTAGTTAATGATAACACATATACTGAGCCTCTGGACACAGCTAACCTGTTAGCTGACAGATTCTGTGAAAATTTTACTCCCCTGTCCACTCCACACATAGCCCATAACATCCCTACCACCTGTCCCCTACCTTCTATCTGTAAAGAGCAAGTCATAAATGCCATCTCTACATCCAAAAACAGAGCATCTATGGGACATGATAATATCCCAGGCTGCATCCTACATGGGCTCCAACAAGAATTAGCAACACCATTCGGTACTCTATCCAACCATAGTCTAAGGACTGGCTTCATCCCAGATGAATGGAAAATGGCCACCATTGTTCACTTGCACAATGGTGGTGCTTATACTGACCCTGGAAACTATAGACCTATTAGCCTGACTAGCCTTATGTGCAAGGCCATGGAGCAAATCATCATGGAGCTTATCAACAAAGATGTAGGCACTTTCCAAGCACTTACCCCTACTCAGTTTGGATTTGTCAAAGGGAGATAATGCCTGTTAAACCTGGTGGACTTCTTCGAGAAAGTCACCAAGGCCCTGGATAAGGGAAATCTGTGCACATAGCCTACACAGACTTAGCCAAGGTTTTTGACACTATCCCCCACTAAGGCATCATTGACAAACTCGCACACCTAAGAGAAGAGTTGCTTGATTTAATAGACATAGAAAGATATATTAAGATCAATGAAAGAAATAGACTGCAAAAGGTTAATAAAACCCAAAAAGTCAGAAGTCTGATAAAACAAATGAACACAGTAATTAGGACTGTTCATAGAGATCCATGCGATATAATAGAAGTAAACAAGATATATTACTGTGCAGCTAAATTAATAACTGATAAAGTTCTACCACGAGAACACAGGGTACTGAGGGAAAGGAAGGGGAGAAATCGAATACCATCATGGAAGTATAGAATAGAGAAAACTATAAAGCAATTAAGACAAGACGTGTCACTGTTAGAAGCGTATAGAAGATGGAACAGATCAACAAAAATATTCAAAGACAGACATGATAAAAGCAATGCGCAGTATTAGAACAGACCAAGATTTATCATGCACTATTGCAAGTAAACTAAAGATTTCAGCACAGGCAGAAAAACGTAGATGATACAAAGTTAAATATAAAGGAAAAGTACAAAATAAGCAATTTATTGAAGACCCAAAAAGTTTTATAGAGAATTGGGAAATAAGGTAAAAGGAACTGAGAGACTGCCAAAAAAGAAGAAATAGATACATTTTGGAGAAATATCTATGAAGATCCTGAGGAACATTACAAAGATGCTAAATGGACAGAAGTGGTTAAAGAAAGAATAAGAGGTTTAAAGGTACAGGATATGAAATGGGATGAAGTAACAGCCAGAGAGATTGAAACAAAGTTAAGAAAGTCTCTCTTTGGAAAACCCCAGGCTCAGATGCAGTAGCTCACTTTTTGCTAAAATTATTAACATCTTTCCACGAACATTTAACCATGAGTAAGAACTATTTATATGCACACCACCGAACAGACACTAAATGCTCCTACTTAAGTGTGAAACTGCAACCTACCCTAAAAATTATAAACCAATAACTTGCCTTCCAACGACGTATAAACTATACACAGGAATTGATACCGACAAAGTTTATAGTCATTTAGAAGAAAACAATTATGGCAGTAGAACTGTAAAAAGGGGAAGAATCTAAGTATGGCATAGATTGACTACAAAAAAGCATTTAATAGTACTCCACATTCATGGATAAAAAAGTGCTTAAGAATGTATAAGATACATGCTGCACTAATCGACTACATTACAGTGACCATGAAACAGTAGCAGACCAATTTGCAACTAAGCCATGATTAAAGGACAAATTATTATCCCAGGGATAAAAATTCAAAGGAGGACATTCCAGGGTGACTCTTTGTCACCGCTGCTGTTCTGCCTTGCCCTTAACCCATTAAGCTGTCTACTTAACCGCTTAGACCATGGATATAATCTGGCTCCTAGAAAACAACAAAGTGTAAAGCCTTCTCATCTTCTCTTTGTTTATGATTTAAAACTGTATAGCTCATCATATGAGGAACTGAAAGCACAACTGCAAGTTGTCAAAACTTTTTCAGATGATATAAGAATGTCATTTGGTCTTGATAAATGTGCAAAAGCAACCTCTAAAGCAGGAAAACTACAACACCAGGAAAACATCAGTTTGGGACAAGAATGTGATCTAAAAGAACTTGAGCAAGAAGAAGTGTTTAAATGTTTGGGAAATGATGAAGGATCAACAATAAAACATGAACAGATACGAATAAAACTTAGTAAGGAATATTTCAGAATACTTAAATTAATCCTGAAAACAGCCCTGACATCTAGGAACAAAATCCAAGCTATAAAACAATTTGCTCTTCCTAACTTTACTTACAGTTTTGGAGTGATTGACTGGCCCCAAAACGTGTTGGATAGATTAGATAGGAAAACAAGAAAGATGCTTCATGCTCACCAAATGATTTATAAAAATCAGTGTATACCAAGATTACATATTCCCCATTCCGAAGGAAGGATGGGCCTCAGAAATTGATTATATGTATAGATTTGCAATCATGGGACTCCACACATATCGGCTGATCTCACAAGATCCAAACGTAATGAAAGTTTTGAAACTTGAGGAGAATAAATCTAAGATGACTTCTCTGCTTAATCTAGCATATGCATATCGGCATCAAGCGGGAATGGAAAGCAAACCAAAAGTAGATAAAAATCAGGCAGCAACTGCATGTGCCAAAAAAAAGAAAGAATATAAGATGAAGGATCAGATGAGCAGACAAGAAATGTGGAAAATGCATAAATATAGTTATAATTATAGAAATCCTCTGGAAGAACCTAATGTTGATCAGGAACAAATGCAGGAATGGTTAAGGAAAGGTGAATTCAAACCAAGAGATGAAAAGTTAATATTTGCAGCCCACGACAGTGGAATGCATACACATTGGTTTGCAAAGTCCATTGAACATGTGGTAGAAACAGACAAATGTGGGTTTTGTGAAACCAAATTGGAAACAGTTGCACACCTTGTTGCTGGTTGTAACATACTAATGGCAGAAGGACTGTATACTGAAAGGCATAATAATATGGCAAGACTTGCACTGGGGATTGTGCAAACATTATGGTACTGAAGTGGCTGAAAAGCAGTGGAAACATGAGCTACAAAGCATCATAGAAAATTAAGAAGTCTACATCACATGGGAACATCCATTACTAACAGTTCAAAAGATAGATGCTAGAAAACCAGATATAGTGGTTCAGGCAAAGAAGGCAAAAGTAGCATTAATCATTGAAATCGCCACACCCAGTCACTACAGTGTCCTTCATACAGAGAGACACAAAGTCTTAAAGTATCAGGATTTGCATGCAGAAACAACAGCAATGTGGAAGAAAGATACCCAGACAGTTCCAATAGTAGTAGGAGCAACAGGTCTTATAAAGAAAAGTCTACAATTGTATTTAGATATGCTGACAATACATGTAACTCCATACAAACAGCAGAAGGAGTCATTACTGGGTACATTAAGGGTGCTGCGAAGAGCACTACTGGCTGACATCAAAGATTGAAACAATACTAATTTCATGAACTTTAATTGTACTTTGACATAGGAATGATGTCCATTCTCACCATGGTATTAGAAACCCAAAAGACTTGGAGAAATTAAAAAAAGAGAAAAACTAGGTATCAACCCTTATATCATTAGATGGGTCACTAACTGTCTCACTTATAGAACCCATATAGTCAACGTAGGGGAATCCACCTCACACAGCAGACCTGTAACCAGTGGTGTTCCACAGGGATCTGTCCTGGCTCCTCTACTGCTTGGAACCTAGTTCTCCAAAGTACAAGCTAAAACCAAAGGCCTGTGGCTGACAAAGTTTGCTGATGACTGCAAACTGGGAGCGGTCATAGAATCTCCAAATGGTGTCAACATCCTACAAGAGGGTCTTCCACATACAAATGATTGATGTGACCCAGTCATGACCTTAACCTCAATAAAAAAATTATAATTCCAAGTACATGCGATGTTCCTGCTAACTACCACACCAATAACAAAAACCTAAGTATGCACTCACTGGTGAGAGACCTGGGCACACAAGTTGATGGTAACCTTACATTTGATCACCATGTCTCCACAGTGGTAAGAAGGGCATTCTAAATTGCTCATCTCGTAAGTAAGGCCATTGCATCCAGGAAATGAAATATGTTATAACCTCTCTGTACTATGTTCTCATCAGGCCAATAATGGAATACAACGGCCCTTTTGGTATGCACCTTTCCAAGCATCTGCAGCAATTGGAGAGACCACCAGGTTCCTCACAAGGATAATTCAAGGTCTTCAGCATCTGTTCTATGTGGATCTTCTGAAATTACTGTCACTTTATTCTGTTTCATACAGACTACTCAGAGGTGATTTATGCCTTGCATATAAAGCAATTTTTGACCATGCTTTATTCGAAATGCTACATATCTGAAAATCAAATGGTACAAGGGTTACTCAGTCTAAACATGTTAACCTGGTATGTGACAGTAATAGAATCTGCTGGAGGGTCAGACTTGTCTCACAGAGGTTACCACATCTTTGAAATGGACTCCCACTTCATGTCACACAGAGCACCTCATTGGCCCTCTTCAAATGCAATGTGGATGATTGAATGTCTAAACATAAATTCACCCTGGGGGTTCCACTTGTGTTCCTCTTGGACAGGGATAATTGGTGCTGATTGTGGAAATAAGGGTAGAACTTTGGCTAGGCTTATAAGGGCCATTAGCCTAGTAACTTCCTACGATAGGACTCAGTCATGGTCCATGTGGGAGTACCTGACCTGCGCCATGCCTCCCTAGAATACTTAAAGATATTTATTTGAGCTCTCAGAAGACATCTATGTGGTCACAGACACATGACCTAAAGCCATGAAGAGCACACCAACAGTGCAAGGTTATTATGCCTTCCACAAATTTAGACCAGCTACTTCACAGGCAGTGACTAAAGGTGGAGGTGTCTCTATGTAACACTAATAGGATAATACACTTGAGCTGCTCCAGGTTCAATTCACAGTTGCCAAAATCCAGTACTACTGCCATGCAAGCTATAGGATGCCCTCTATGACCCAGGACAACCATGCCATGTACGTAAACTTATTAGAAACACTAACCATCCAAACCAATACCAAATTCATGGGTAACTTTCATTATCCCACTATTACCTGGGAATCCTATATGACAACAAATATACAGGCAGAGATATTTCTGGCTGTTATAAACACAAACTCCCTGGACCAGGTAGCCAATACACCAACCAAAGGTACAACCATACTTGATCTGGTCCTCACTTATGTGGGAGTCATGCACACCCCTGTACTGTAATGTCTTCCCTAGTAAGGTCCGATCACAAATTGGTCTACTTTGAAGTAAAAATAAAACATGCCCCCCCACCCCAGCTCGACATGGAATATTCAGGAAGTACTGTAAGGCTAACCTTCAGCTATTAGGTGATAAACTGGCCAAATCTCAAGGCCCCATAAACACTGAGGACACTGCAGTTTATGCAGATGTTTTCACAGAAACCCTGTATGAGCATGTTAAAAGCTGCATAGAAGCAACCATACCCATCAGGGAGAATTACAGAACTAACTCAAAATCAAGCCACCCTGGTGGAATCACAGAATCAGTATGTTATATAACAGAAGGAAGAAACTTATGTCAAAACTTAGGAGGTGCAGTAAACAGCAGGATAAAAGCACTCTCATCTAACTATAGGAAAAAAAAATCAGAGGGCAAAAGAAGTTTACCAAAGCCACATCTGAGGTATGTTCGAGCTCCCAGGCCAAGGACAACCACAAAACATACTTTAGCTATGTCTGCAACCTCAAAGACAAGACACAATTGTGAGCACATCTCATTGTAAATGGAACCACCTATAATGAGGCAGAATTCATCTGCTTTTACTGTTTTTGTGTTTCTTCCTACTTTATTACTAGGAGCATTGACTACGACTCTGATATGAAATATATAACAATAAGTATCCTTTTCTGTGCATTTAAAGAGTTTTTTTGATTGCATCTGCTTTATTTTCTGAAAAAAAAAAACATATATACTTGTTTCCCACGTTTCTAAACTAGTATAGTCCAGTTTTCAGGTTAAGTGCTGAATTCAGGGCTGTGTTACAAATCTCTGTGTTTGCCCATACCTTACTTGGAAAGAAGGAAGTTTCTCTATTCACCTGTGAGAGAGAAGAGCTTTGAGCAGCCTATCTGTCCCTTGAGGAGTGGTTTCAGCCCAGAAATTAATAGTTTATTGGCCATTTTGAGCTAATTTCTCTCTCTTTTATTTCCCTGCTATAAATACTGCATTTGCCCGGTTTTGCACACCAGACAGCGCCGGTTAGCTAGGGTATAACTATTCCCAGCTCCACAAAGTCTCCTCTTCAATTTTTCCCTTGGAACTAGACAAACTTTCAACTTGCACACTCAAGCCATTCATTTCTCAGCCCAGCACTTGCTCAAAACTCATAGCAAGCACTTATAAACCCTAGCACTAGACCCTCCTATACTGTACAGAAGGACAAGGCTCTCTATTCAGCCTTACCAGCCATTCAGTAAAACAGTTCACTGTACCTATCCAGACATGTCCAAAGGACAGTTTTAGGTGTACTCTCCAGTCCAACTGGTGAATCTGGGCATTTTGAGGTAATGTTACAACTGACACATGTACACAGACAACCCTCTCCTACCACCAAACACTAATACATGTGAGAGATGCAATTATACAGCCAAACTGGAGGATAAGCTCTCTCAACCCAAGGCTGGATGGATCAGACAGTCAAGAGGAGAAGAGAAATACTTGCATCACACCACCAGTCTCACACAGACCCATTAAAACAGTACCGGCAAAAAACACACATAAATACACGAAAACATACTCGAAGGCTCTAAATAAAAATCTGTAAAAGCAACAGAGACCTCCAAAGCAGACATCCAAGCAACCTCCACCCCCCCAACACAAATCATGAAACACATACTTCACAAAACCAGTGTCCCATGTAATCACAGCCCTTAAGGCAAAATAACATACCCAACATACTAGTAATAGGTGACTCTATAGTCAGGCACACTGACGTCCCACTCACTAGGCTGAATAAGGAGAAGGTTACTGTTAGCTGCCTGTCAGGTGCCAGGATCCACCACATAATACAAGCACTCAGGTCACTCCAGAACAAGTACAAATACGACTCTGTCATTGTCCATGTTGGTGTGAATGACCTGAGCCATACCTCCCTGGACTACCTGAAAAGATACATGGAAGAGCTCTCTGATCTTGTAGCCCAGGTTGGTATGACCCTGACCCTAAGTAGAATCCTGCCCTCACCAAGAATGATACCACAGTATAAAGAAAAATTTATCAATTTCAATAATTGGCTAAGTTTCTGATGTCATTCAAAGGGGATCCAGTGTCTGTCCGCCTGGGATGACATGCTTGACAAGCCACACTGCTTTGCTAGAGACAGCTTGCACCTGTCACCCTTAGGCTTTCGAATACTGGCCAAGGCTCTTGCCACCTCCATAGTGCCTTTTTAAGGCAAGGCTCCCACCACCATAAATAGCACAAGTAATGCTACTCAATGCCAGAAGTCTACACCTCAAAATGTACGTACTCGAGGCACTCCTCAGTATAGAGAAAATCGATATATGTGCAGTAACAGAAATCTGGTTTAACGCTCCAGAAAGCACCCAAGCACTACCAGGCTACAACACATACCATAAATTTTGGCCCGGACTGAAATACAAAAGGCGGTGGCATATTCATATTCATCAAGGATACCCACACCTCCAGGTTAGTGGCACAGCACGATGCTTCAAAGATCAACCATGTGCAACTACCAATGGGCAAAACTGCAATTCAAATTGTAGCTTGCTACAGATCACCCACCATGTTCCAGGATCCCCATTCCATATTTCTGGAAACACTGGGAAATATAAAGGTCCTACCAAACACCCTAATATTGGGTGATTTCAATTACCCAAACAATTGGGGGAACTACTCAAGTACTAACTCCCTTGCCCAACATTTTCTAGAATTTATAAACTCAAACACCCTGGATCAACTGGTCAACACTCCCACCACAGGTGACAACATATTGGACCTGGTCATCATCAACATGGGCTACCGGTGCTCCACACTGGAGGTCAACCCCTCGCTGGTTAGATCTGACCATAAACAAATCACTTTGGATATCCACATTCCACCCCCACCCCCGGACAAGGAAACCACCATGAAAAACTTTTCAAAAGCAAACTTCACGTTACTTAAAACTGAGGTGGAAAGTTTCAAAGCCCCCATGCTAAAGGATAACATTGTCCAAGCTTTAAAATCCTATACTAATGCATTCTATGGGCACCTACAAGAATGCATGGATCGTGCTATCCCAAGCAAAACCAAGACTCACTCCTCCAAGAAAAGGAAAACAGTATGGTGGACTCCTGCCATAAACAAGCTATACAATAGAAGGAGGAAACTAGTACAGAAAAGAGTAAATTCTCAAGAAGGGAAGACATCCCTGATCTGTATCAGCAAGAAACTATGATCCCTCATAAAATTATCCAAGGCGAGTTTCAATAGAAAAATTGCCAAGGACTCCAAAGATAACCACAAGGCATTCTGTAGCTATGTCAAGAATCTAAGTGGCAATGCTCAGATCTGCTTGGAGTTAGTGCAGAATGGTACAAAATACACTGAACCGACCGATATTGCCAACATCCTAGCAGACAGGTTCAGTGCAAACTTCACCCCCTTCTCACCTACAAAAGGGCCCATAACCATACCAGAAGAATGTAGAGCTCCTGAAATCACAGACACTCAGGTTAAAGCAGCCCTCTCCAAAGCCAAAAACACAGCATCAATGGGACCAGACGGTGTCCCAGGCTGAGTCCTGCATGAGCTCAAAGATGAACTAACCCCTCACCTAAACACACTGTTCAAACTCAGCCTCTTCACAGGTTACGTACCCATAGAGTGACGCAGAGCAACGGTTATTCCGCTCCACAAAGGTGGAGTCACAACAGACCCCAGAAACTATCGCCCTATAAGCCTGACTAGCTTGGTCTGCAAGGCTATGGAGCGCATCATCATGGAACTCATTAACAGAGACAATGGGAACCTCCAAACACGGGACCCTACCCAGTTCGGCTTTGTTAAGGGCAGATCATGCCTCCTAAACCTGGTGAACTTCTTTGAGACAGTTACCAAGGCTATAGATGAGGGAAAGGTGGTACACACAGCCTACCTAGACCTCACAAAGGCCTTTGACACCATTCCCCATTCTGGTATTATAGACAAGCTCACCAGCCTGAACATAAACCCCTACGTCACAAGATGGATTGCCAAATGGCTCACGGACAGAACCCACATGGTAAGAGTTGCAGGAGGTAGGTCTGACTCTAAACCGGTTACAAGTGGTGTTCCCCAGGGCTCAGTCCTAGGACCCCTCCTACTTGGCATATACTTCTCAGAGGTACAGGCAAACACAGGAGGACTATGGCTGACCAAGTTCACAGATGACTGCAAACTAGGGGCTATAATTGACTCTCTGGCTGACACAGACATCCTCCAAAAGGGTCTCACTGAGACGGATACCTGGTGTCAAAATCATGGCCTCTAGCTAAATGCCAAAAAGTGCATAGTCATCCCCTTTGTAAAAAACAAAGTACCCACAAACTACCACATAGGTGGTAGTCCCCTAAATACGGAAGATGTACTAAGGGATCTGGGGACCCAAGCAGATAGTAAACACTCCTTTGATAATCACATTGCTAAAGTGGTTAGAAAATCCTTCTACATGGCTCACCTTATCACAAAAGGGTTCGCATTCAGATCAAGAGAGGTCATTGTACCCCTCTACTCATCGCTCATCAGACCCATCATAGAGTACAACCCCCCATTTGGGATGTATCTTACAAGACACCTGCAACAGCTGGAAAGACCAGTGAAGTACCTCACCAAGCGGCTCACTTGCCTCAAACAGATGCCCTATGCAACTCGACTGAAGAAACTCCAGCTGTACTCAGTTGCATACCGCCTACTCAGAGGTGATCTCTGCCTGACATACAAGGCCATGTCCAACCGAGAACTGATGGACATGCTCCACCTAAAGAAAAGCTTATCCCCTCAAACCACACGCTCTAGGGTCTAAACCTCACGACAACAATAAATAGGATGTGCTGGAGGGATAGATTCCTGTCACAAGGACTTCCCATGCTTTGGAACAAGATTCCAATCTACATTAGGCAGGGCTCCTTGCTAATACTCTTCAAGAGAAACCTTGATGAGTGGATGGGAAATAGAAAGTTTACCCCAGGGATCACTTCAGTGGCTCTGCTGGACAGAGGCACAGGGAACTAATCTAAGGGGGTGGCAAAAGCCAACACATTCTGGCTAGGCTTATAAATGCCTTCAGGCAGATAGCCTAGTAACTACCTATGAACCTATGAACCTATAAGATATAGAAAACCTCCTGGCTGATAAATTGAGCCCCAACTTTACTCCTCTCTCCCCCCCAACCTTCCATCAGGAAATACCATAAAATGTAAGTACCCTAAATATCACTAGGGAACAAGCCCTTAATGATCTCTCTAAGACCAAGTACGCTGCATCAGTGGGCCCAGACAATATCCCAGCATGCCTTCTAAATAGCAGGAAACATGACCTTTCAGGGCCTCTGGAATTACTACTTCACTGTAGCCACCAAACAGGCTTCATGCCTCATGAATGGAGAACAGCAACAGTCATCCTTCTGCACAAAGGTGGGTCATCTACAGACCCTGGAGACTACAGACCCAGAAGTCTCACTAGTCTGATATGTAAAGCCATGAAAAGAATTATCATGGAAATGATCACTAGAGATGAAGTACACCTGCAGACACTGGACCAAACCCAGTTTGGTTTCATCAAGGGCAGATTGTGCCTACCCAACCTGGTGGACCTATTTAAGAAGGTAACAAAAGCAATGGCTGAGGTAAAAATGGTTCACACTGCCAACCATGGCCTGACAAGGCATGTGACACTATACCTTCATCAGGCATTGCTGAAAAACTCAAGAGGTTAGGTGCAAACTAGTATGTCAGCTGATGGATAGCCAAGTGTCTCACAGACAGGGCCCAGGAAGTTAGCAGTGAGGAGTCCACCTCTACAAACAGGCCAGGCACAAGTGGACTCCCTCACAAATCAATCTTCAGTTCGCTCCTTTTATGCATTTACTTGTCTGAAGTCAAGGCCACTGTCAGTGGCCTCTGGCTGATACATTTGCAGATGATTGCAAATTAGGAGCTGTCATTGAATCCCACACAGAGACAAATGTGTTCCAGGAGGGGCTGACACAGACATACAACTGGTGTCAGAGCCATGGGGTAACACTAAATGCCAAGAAATGCACAATGCTATGCTTTGGGAAGTCTTCCACTCCTGGTAACTATCATATTGACAGCACACCTCTAACAGTTGGCCCAGTAGTCAGGGACTTACAGATACACATAGATAGTAATCTAGCCTTTGACTGTCATGTGTCTACAGTATTGTGGAAATCATTCTATGTTGTGCAACTTATAAGCAAAGGTATGGCATGTTAAGTCCAAAGAAGTCATTGTTCCACTGTATTCGGCATTCATCAGACCTATCTTTGAGTGCAATGCCACCTTTGGTATGTACCTAACCAGGTATATCCAACAACTGGAACATCCACAGAGGTTCCTCACTAAATGAATACAGGGTGCACTTAAAATGGCCTATGCAAACCACATCAAGGCCCTATCCCTGTATTCTGTGTCCTACAGCCTTTGGAGAGGAGATGTATGGCTGCCATACAGGGTATTGTCAGACCCCAGTGTGGACCTCCTGCATATCTACAAAACAGCTAGCACCAGAATTACCCATTCTACAGACCTACACATTGCCTGTGGTATAAATAGGATGTGCTGGAGAGACAGGTATGCATCCCAGAGACTACACCCTATATGGAACAGGCTACCATGTGAAGCAGAGTTTTGCTCTAACACAAATCAAGTGCAAGTTACACAACTGGATGTGGAACAGGAAAAGCATCCCTGGTTTGGGACCAATGTCTCTAATGGACACAGGGAAACTGTAAATGGTTCATCTCCCAAGCCCCTGCTTGTAAATGTTTCATTTCTAAAAACCCTGATTATACTTATCAAGGGTATCAGACTTTGTCAGAGATTTGGGATGCATGGCTAGGCTTAAAGAAGCCTTTGTGTTTGTTAGCCTGTGAACCTATGAACCCATCAACCTATAGTATATTACCTTTCTGATGACATTTCTCTTCTGTGATGACATTCAATCCTGTGCTCTGACATTGATGGACTAATTGTAGATATATACTCATAGGTGTGTCCTACACAATCCTGAAAGTGAAACGTGAACATTTCCATGAGATCCATTTCATTGTGTGACTCCACAGCCCTTACAACAGCAGCCATCATAACGTATGCAAAGTATTATGCTATCTACATTATAAATTGCAAAGTACAATATCTGTAAATGACCAGTATAAGTAGCAGGTCAACAGCAACAATGGATGAAACAAATTCATGCTAATGTAGATAGTCACCCTGTGCATCAGACACATAGCTTTATTTCCCTGCATCCATGAGAAAGATGATAGGAATGTGGTACAGGTATCATCACTTGCACAGGGTGTTGTCTGGAGGTGCAGGAGGCCTAGGCTGACCCAATAGGTTGGCAAGCGTGTGTGTGAGTCAGGAAGAGAAGCAGGCAAGATAGACCATGGAAAAGTTGCTTGTGTGTCTGCTTGTGCCCTCAATGTGACAGCGGTGTGAGTGTCTGTATGAACACAGCCAAGCTCAGTGCTAGTCCTGCCTATCTGTATGTTGGACAGCTGTGAGCCATGCATGGTAGAGCTAACAGTTCACTGTCTCCACCCCCGAACATGAAAACTGGCTCTGCCAGGAGTTGCACGGGCACCTCCATGCCCAAGGTCAGATGCTGTACTACTGCCTGAGGGTGACCGATGTCTGCTGGGAATGTGCCCACCATGGGAACAGCCAGGACCATGAGCCTATGGCCTGCTACATCTTGGTGTGGGCAGCACACTCCTCTCTGGAGAACTGGATGTACTGCCACTACAGGAGAGTGATTGTGCACGGCCACATGGACTCTCAGCAGATGTAGTTGTTGACCTCCGCCCATGAGGCCGACACTCAACTCCAATGAGATGCTCCATCACAGACAATGTGCTTTCCAAGACAGATAGTGTGTGATCTGTCTCAGACCTACCTCTTTCCATTCATCAGTCAACCGATCCAGGGTATCAGCAACACTGTGGAGGCAGTCATGAATGTCAGACTGTGCTGCATCCATAACCCTGAGCATTCATTGGGTGTTCCTTTCTGAGTGGGCCTGTGTCTCCATGACAGTCTTAAACATACACCGGGTGACACTTGAAGAGACACCTGTGACAGTTGGTGGAGAGACAGCAGGCCTCCTACGAGCAGCCCTATCACTCCACCTGTGCGGAGCCTTGCTAACAGTTTGACTATGGCCAGTGTCAACAGTCACTGAAGCCACAGTAGCCACACTTCCCTGTTCAATGTTCCCACCCTCCAACTGTTCAATATTTGTGGCCTCAAGGGACTGGGTGTGTGTAGGCATACTGGCTGTGTACGGTGATAATTTGGGTGGATGAAGGATGTCAACCTCTGTGTCAAATTCAGCCTCTGCAACCCTCAGCTGAGCCTCAGTTTGTCCACCACCATCATCAGAGTCTGAAGAGACACTGACATCAGGTTGTATATGGGACAAAGACAAACCTTCTTGGTCACCTGTGATAAAAAGGAAAATACCTGCACTACTATGCTCTGTAGTAGTATTGTGCAATATATGTTGTGTGTACAATGCTGTCACTGTTACAGACTTCTGTAACCCCAACCTCATATAGTAGGACATGAGTTCATTATTTTACAACCCTAACCTGTAATTATTTGGAAAGAATTATTCATTAAACAAGAATCTTATGAGCAAAACATAAATTATGTACACTGTTGACATTCTGCAAAAATCCGCACAGTTGACAGTTATGGCAATCTATAATGTCCTAACAATAATGTCAAAGCAATCGTAATGGTCACACCTATAAGGCAGAGGTATGAGTCTAAACTGTGAACATTTAGGAAGTTTCTATACAATTGGAAATCATGCAGACAGTAGATCAATCCAGCCAGCAGTCCTGGGATGACACTTTAGCGAATAGATTGGACCATATCTACAGCTCTGACAAAACAGTTTTGTGCTTACCAGAAGCAGGTGCACAGCCTCTTCCGATTCCTGATAGTTCTGGAAAATGTGAGGGACAGGTAATGGCAACAGCACTACATGTTACAGTATAATAGGGTAATATATCCAAATATCTCACATTTACAGTAGCTGCTATGTTAACAGGTATATGGGGCACAATCTCTACATGAGCATAAAACTGCAGCTAGCTTTCTCCCCCCCATAATACACCTGACACCCATGTAAATCTATATACTCCATTGACACACTGAATGCAACAATATTATAATGCTGATCTAACTAAGCATACCTGGACACTCCTCTTGAGAGGAACAGGTGGCACCCACATCCACAACATATTGGGTGATGGATACCTGGGAACTATCCTGTATCACAAGGTTTGCCAGGAATTCTTCTGTGGCTGAGAGAGGCTGTTCAGATGCAGGCTGACCACCAGTGACCTGATGATTCCTGGCCATATCAGCTGCATGTCTCTGTGCTGAATGTATCATATCTGTGGCACGGTGTCACACCTGCTCATAAGTACGGTTCTGGTGACTCATGGCATTAATATTCTGGATCAGTTCCTCCCACAAGGCTGCACTCTCTGCCCTATTTGCCATCCCTCTGGACAGCAGGACCTGGTAATGCTGATGCAAAGCCTCAGTGATAAGATCATTCTCCACGTAGGTAAACGGTACACCACATCATGCATGCACACTGTTTCCTGCAATACAAATACATGAGAACACGTCAGGATTACATACATAGCAGTACAGTATGCACAGATACAGCAATACATGAAGGCTGTCAGTATTCGCAGCTTGATTACACATCGTATATTCAACAGTGTGGCAAACATACAAAGCATGTGGATTCAACTAGGGAAGTAGCTATAGTGACATATTTGTATGATCACACACCCAACACAGGAGTCCATTGTCATGTGCCCCATTGCAGGAAAATCACCCCTCTATTTAATATGTTTAAACAATACTGCCAACAAAATAGCAGTGTACTATTACAACTGCTGTCAAAGGAGGTAGCCAGGAGACCTGTATACCTAGTTATCGCACAACATTATACCCTTGCTGTACTGTACATCCTCTGTACGTGTATCACAGCTGGAGATCAATGCTATGTCATCAGTACAGCTCTAACAAATGCTTACTGATGTTATCCACATTCTCCTTAAGTATAGTTAAACATATGCATCATGCTGGAAACAAAATGGTTACATATCTGATGGAGTACAATACACCTCTGTTGAAAGATGCAGCTATATAAGTGATGTGTCAATGAGTTAACCATGCAAACGAAATCTCATACAAACTGGTTCCCCTAGTTAGAAGTTTGCCTTTTTAAGATTGCTCTCATTAGCAGGTGATTGCTTCTGAACCAATATGTTGTTCAGAAATCCTACATGCAGCCTACACAGCTGACTTGCAGTATAATCAGCCAATCCCATGCAACTACTCAACAAGATATAAGGTCTCAATGCAGATGCCATCCCCTTTCTCATATGTTGAGGTGGAAATTACTGGGGTAAATATATAACATCAGCACAGAGAGAATGTTTGTATCAGCTACATTTTACATACAGATGTGTGGGCTACAGGCTGAAGCTGCTGCTGCTGCAAAGAATAGGCATAGACAGGGACGGTGAAGACTGTGCAGGACAACAACACTTAAGAGTAACTGTGGGACCTGTGGCAGCCTTGATGAACAGCCAGAGCAATATTGAGTGAACTCATTCGACTGGAAATAAGGTATGTGTTTAAGGTGAGCATGTTAACCAAAGGTATCATTAAAAGAGTGAAAGGCAACATGCTTGGCATGTCCTAAAACAAGGTAGGGGGTAAATTACCCATTAAGTCAACCAGTTGGACAACTGCCAAGTCATGTGTTATGTCATGGTAGTCATCTGGAATGTGCGCACTGGCAACCCTTGCTGCCAGCATGACCTCCATATATGTATGTTACTTGTGCAGCGCTGGTTATCTGCGATATCACTAACAAATCATTGTGCACTGCAGTCTGATATTACCAGGCCACATTTGTATTACACACTTCAAAATCCTCTGGGAATTCATGCTGATGCATAACCGGACATTCTCTGCCATTTCTTGGGTAGTAAAAGGAACAGTGAAAATGTGGTCCTAACTGTAGGCCTTTCACTTCCATTATTTAGATGCAGATATTCCATCTGTACTGCTTTGGATGGATAAATAGGGGATGAGACAGTTATACATATCACAATTTATAATGGTGATGTACACATACATGTATTTTAAATGCTCGACACAGCTGTATTTGAACCCAGGACCATGTGGACCAAAATTAATGTTTTCACAGCATTTACCAGATTGAGCTACAGATTCAGTGTCATAGCAGGTGTGTTTTTACATGTTGTGCATATAATTGCACACTTATCTTCAGTTACATACCTCACTTACAATCTATTGTTATGTATATGGCTTTATAGTGATGTATTTGTCTACCAGATTCCCAGTTAAATTCTTATTTTTCCATTAAATTTTTAGCAGACTTTCTGCATGATGTGGCATAATGGACAGCATAGAACAAACATGCTTAATGACAGGAACATGAGAATTACTATGTTTTGCTTAAAACACCTGCGCTAATTAGCTAGCTATGTGGCTTGGTGGATTGAAGCACTGCTGTTCAAATGAAATGGTACTGGGTTTGAAAAAGAGCACAGGTGTACTTTCTGAATGTGATTAGTATGCTTTCAAATACATATAGGAATACACCACCATTTAGCATAGCTTAGTAATGCTGTGCATAGTGCAGCATCTTGCAATAATTCTTTAAAGAAAAGAAAATTGGGGAGATAGGACAGTGGTGAAATGGGGTGCAAGCAGAGGGAGAAACATAGGTATCTGCAGGAAGGGTGTAGTAAAGAACCATAGCTATCCATTTATTCAACAGCAAAAACTGTTCATTTGAAAAGATTTTTAGCTGAATTTGGACTGTCACCTCCAGAGAGATGTGTGACTGCAACATAAGTGCATTGTTTAGTCAACTGGACCAAATTAAGTGTGTCCAGTGGACACGTGAGAAATGGAGAGCTGTGTATGGTATTATTTTTTGGGGGAGGGCAACTGCCCTTTTTCTTAGGATAGAGTACAGTGTTGGGGAAGGGACAAAGGTATGTGAGGGAAAGATAAGTTGGGAAGATGAGGAAGCATTTGCAGACAGACAGGACAGACAAGACAGCAGACAGAGTTGGTGTGTGACAAAAGAGTGGGGGTGAACACCTTGGTTGGGGAGGGTGTTGTGGGATCCAAGTCCCATAGATATCAGCAGTAGCAGTGTGACTCAAGTCCTCACCCATAGGACTGTCACTGTGGAGGCAGTGGTTGACACTGGTGCCTGGGGACAGAATGCCCCACCAGGATGGATAGCATGCTGTCCATCTGGCATAGGTGTGTACCAACAGTTTGGCACATAGTCCTATGCACCATGCCTGGCAGTTGTTCCTGGGTGAGAAAAGCATCCCCTGTACCTCCACTCCCATTGAAGGGCACACAGCCAGCCTGTGGAGTGGAGCTACCTGATGGAGCAGGTAGTGCAGGGGCAGCAGAGGGGATGCCACCAGGCTACATCCCAGATGTGCTGGGCCCCAGTGCCTCAGCTGGGAAAGCCAAGGTAGGTGGATCACTGGAAACCAACATACCTTGCCACACTGTGATAAATAAAATATAAACATACAGGAAAAATAAACATAACCCAAACAAATGTAATTAATAATATAAGAGAAAACAAAATGAGTAATGGAAACAAATTAAAAATAATATAATGAGGACCACAGCAATAAACAATGTAAATGAAAGTTTTTTTTTAATGACAAAGCAATATTAAATTATACATAAGGCCAACATAAGAGGTAATAACAATAATATGATAATATCAAATGATAATAGTAAATATGTTGATTAAATAAATTAAAGAATAGAAAGGATGGGGTGATAGAAAAAAGAACATTAGTAACTTCACAGATAATATAACTAAACATACTGCAACTACATACTTTTAGATGTGTTAGATTTCACTTGTGAGACCAATGACTGCTATGCCATTTATTATTTGAAATACTACCCTGTTCCTTAAATACACACACTATAGTACATGTCATAATGCATCCAGCAATCATTCAATCTTGCTTATATTGTATATATGATGTTCCACGTACATATCTCTAAACCTCTTAGCTAGCATGGGACATTATGGGCCAAGTTATACATCATGGTGTTACAAAGGCATACAGATGGAGCATTCTTACATCGTGTGCTCTTACAATATTAGCAAGTTGTTCTGATTGCATTTCAAATGATGTAATATATCTGCACAGCAGAGGACTGACATTTTTTTTCTGACATTGATCTTCAGCAATGTGGCAGAGGTTGGCCAGTAAAACAAGATAATATACCAAATGGACTAGACATACTGGGCAATATTCAGTACATTCTGCAAACATCGTGACAGTTGACAGGTATGTTCATGTATGCTGATTACACTTGACAGCTGGACAGTCATGACACAAGTCTATGGGTGTGCACTTCACATGCAAGCATGGTTATGTTTTATTTATGACATGGTAAAAGAGTATTGACAACTGCACAATTTCTCAGTTGGCTGGTGTGGGATTAGAACACACAAGCAGTGACTAGAGGAACTATGAACATTTTATTTGAAAAAATAAATTATCAGAGCACCGTCTCCTGTTACATGTTAGGAATTCATGTTGTTTCAAATCTTGCATTTACACACATGGATAACTGTATAGGATTTCTGTTAACTTACATGTTTACCCTATTCATTTATTGACTGCAATCTACAACATATTTCAGACAATGAAACACAACATTGGCTCTTAGTCTGGGTATACAACAACATTAACTAATGGTTGGAAGCTATGCTGCACAATACTGTATGCTTAGTGCTTTACCAGTTCAGATATACACTGACACATTAATGAATTTATGATGTCCCAGGTATTTCATACATGACTGTTAAGACTGTGATATCTGTACTTACTTTATTTTATTATTAAGTTATACATTAAGTTATTACTTTATTGATTTTTTTACATACCACGTGCTTCCCTCATCCTAGCCAAACACCTTGCATGGAACTAGACGTTGCAAGCCCTCTATTCTGCAGCTGTGGTAAGAGAAGGAAACCATTGAGCATACCAGTTTTGCACAGATTCAGCTTGTGTATGTATATATATATATATATATATATATATATATATATATATATATATATATATAAATTACTAGAAAACATACTTGCATATTTGTGGGGTGTTCCCATCCTGTGCTTCCTGGATCCAGGTTTCCAAGGTTCCCCTTTTCCTTTGATACAGGTCATCATAATGGTGATGACACTGTTAACCAGTGTGGGGGATACCAGTTGCACTGGTCAGGTCCCTGGCTAAGCTATCCCAGGCCTCAGATATGCATTCTGAGCTCTTATAGTCGCCCTGCAGCAGTCGGGGTCCATAGCACTGTACCAGGATTTCAGTGAAAACTCTAGACTCCTGGACATCCCATCGTTGTGCCCTAAAGTGCATACCTTCCCCATGACAGCAGCCATGCCCACAGTCAAAGTCAGGCTCCAAGGAATAATGTGAAATTCCTGCCTATTGCCCTTTAAATAGGCTGCATTCCCACCATTGCACATCATACTGTAACTTTCAAAAATGAGCCACAATGCTTAACATTGCGTAAACTCACACAACCACTGTTTAAGCAAAGCTTAACAACGCATAAACATGAAAAGACTGCTGACTATATTTAAGCAATGCTTAGCATCCCACACCTTTTCTAAATGTAACAATTATTGAATTTAAAGTGAACTGATGTAAAAGTCACCTGACACAAGTTCACAGCAGTATATGTAAAAGTTATTACTGCCAAGGACTCAAAACCCTGGCCCTACTACACTGTAGGTCATGACTCAATCTATTTAGCTGCTGGGATAGTGAAGGGAGCTTATATATCTTCAGATATACTATGAATGTGTCTGTAAGCATAGCATAGCTTCGCTGAATGGGTATGCACACTGTTAAGCACCACAGAACTATAACAATTAAATGCATCCGGTTTCTACTTTAAGCTGTCTAGCATATCTCTAATGCATAATTGTGGAGTGCTAAGCATAACTAAATAACACGTTGCATCTCACAAAAAGCATATAAAAAAAAAAAATAGAAACTGAACGCATCCAGTTTCTATTTTTAGATGTCTGGTCCATGTCTGATGTATGGCTGTGCAGAACTAAGCATAGCTAAATAACGTGGCACTTCACACAAACGAGCACATAAATGTAAAAAATAAATAATATAAATCCAACTTAGTGAAATAAAATGTCTTGTAGACCTTTGGTCAAGGTTAACAAGCCGAAAGGAATGTGGGTGTGCCATTGGCCTTACACGGATTCAATATCCATGTTGTTCTGACCTCCATTAGGTGCACACCACAATTAATATGCATGGTGCACTGCCGAGAGGAAACGTGGCTGTGTACATGGATACATTCCATGTAGGCTCCATATAGAGCAGACTTTATTGAATCCTGGGAGTAGTGTAGTTTAGGTTAGTGATGGTAAATTTTAGTGTAGTTTTTTTATAATTGGTAGTAAAGTTTATACAAGTTGTAATATAGTTTAGATAAATGATGGTATAGTTTAAATGAATTTGATGTTTAGATACATAATAGTGTAATTTAGGCAAGTTGTAATATAGTTTTATAAGTGATAATACAGTTTAGATACAATATAATATAATTCAGGCAAATAATACAACTTAATTACATCACAGCATGATGTAGGTAAACAATGGTATTATTTATGTATTCTGTACTGTTGTTTTTATAAGTAGTAGCACCACTTAGATGAGTTGTAATGTAGTTTAAATAAATGGTGGTGCAGTTTAAATAAATTGTAGTGTAGTTTCAGTAAGTAATGGTGCAGTTTAAGTAAGATCTAAGACATTTTTTAAAAGTGGTAGCAGGTTATGGATACGTTATAATGTAATTTAGGTAAATGGTCATATAGTTTTTCATAGCATAATTTAGGTAAGACATGCCCCCGGATTCATGAAGCTCGGCGCAAGGCCGGTGTAAGGCCTGCGCCGGCCGTGCAGCGTATATATTGTGTAGTAGCGCCATATGCATATTAATGAAGGTGCGCTGCCATGACATCCACGTGCATAGGACACGTGCGCGAGTGCATGGGGCGTTACCAAGCTGCGCCCGGAGGCGTGTCAATGTCGGCTGTCGATGAGCATCCTAAACTGCTGAATATTATAGTCTGCCTGCAATAGTAATCGCACCTATCAGTGTCCGTGGATAATGAAATGTATGCAAAGCATGCAAGACAGTTCCCGGCCACACAAAATGGAGAACCAAACAGAAATGCACGCAACACAATATGAGTTTCCGTCCATGGAACAAATGATATTTAAAATCGTGTGTCTGTAATGTACTGCACTGTAAGTAGTTATACCCAGTGGAAGTGAAGCGTATCATGTCATCACGCTGCCAATACACATGTCTAGCCCCATGGGTATGGTCACCAGCAGTCCCACAGTGGTAGTGATAGTACACAGCTGGGAAGTTGTGGCTATATAACAACCGTAAAGAAACCTGACAGTCCAAATTGTATACCAAACACACACAAACATATGTATATTAAAATGTGCTATACACATGAACAGGAACGTAACCGGCACATACACATAGGATGCTATATGCGGAACCGGGATATCCAAAAGCAGAACCCATGCATGCAAATGCAATATGCAACAACCCCTGTATAGCACATAACCCGCACCCATGTCCGAATGTCCACCAAATCCAGCTACCAGCCTTGCGCAGGTGTACACCTACACATAGCGAGTATTCCCCATATGTAGTAGGAAGTATCGTCCTAGGCAGTGTCAGGATTGCAAATATGTATCCCACGTTTCTAAACATCCCATCACAGTTACGTAAATCCAAATGCCCGCGCGTTCATGTTTCGGCAAAATGTGTGTACATCCCATGTGGGATAAGTAACCTGTTGAAACCTCAGAGTTGTTTACACACCACGGTGTCCAGTACTGTACACATCTGAACAAAACATGTATGTGTAGTCATGGTACTGTTCAGTTTCTACACAGACATGCAAAACATACTACGCAGGATGGAACAGCTGTCCACCATGCAGGTCTCCCCTCTAGGGTTGCCACCTGTTCAGATGCCCAAGGTGGGACATCCGTTGTAGAAATGTGAGAATTTGCAGGATAAAACATACCCCCGGCCAGTGCAAAGGACAGAATTACACTTGTATGCCAAGATAAAAGCTTATTCCATAGCATTTGAATAGCTTATGCTATCCCAAATAATAGTTATGTGTTCCAGATACAAAATACCTGTATCATGCAACTAGTAAAGAAAATAAGAAATATATTTTGTCTTAAAATCACAGGACATTTGCCATGTCTTAGGTTTTGTCGCAGGACACAACTGTCCAAAGTGGGACTTCCCCTCGCAAAGAGGAACAGGTGGTAACCCTACTCCCCACTGAATTATCGACAGTATATATTCAACTCAATCACATACCGACACCACCTCTCAACCTATTACAGCAACAAAATCTGGACAAAGCCTAAAAGGATGGGTGGACAAATAGGGACAGATGTAATTACTGCTCTCACAAACTTCGAAAGTTCACAGAATAATGGTATGTACATAAGCATGAAATGTTGTGAAGGATGTGGGGTAGTCCCCCAGTATTACAGAGGTCCGTACATTTATACTGTAACAAACCTTCACATATGTTGACTGTACTACTGCATACCTGTAGTTAATTCATAGTTAAGTCATGCAAAATAATAATCCTCGTAAGAATGAATACAGGAAATAGTCAAATGTGAATGGGAACACCACTCACCGTGGATTATGTATTATAACCACCCCCACCCATATTATGCATTGCCAACATTATAAGCTGCTGACAGGTGCCCAAACACCTGTGTCTGTAAACACAGATAAAATGTTTAAAATGGACAAACCCTGTCCGTGTGCTTTGTCTGACATTTGAACATGGTCAGGGCAGTTCCGTTCACCAGGCGGACAAGCCTAAACCCAGATCACCACATGAACACCCTGACAATTAAAGATCTGTATGTGTCAGGACTATAAGCCTTGGGGTTCTGAATATCCCTGCAGTGATTAAATATGCAGCTTGGGTCCAGAGCAGTAGGGAATAGGGAATGTGTAACATGTAGTACCGCATTTTTCCCAGCAGGAGAATGGATGCCTGTGTCGTAAGTGAAGCGGTGAGGCATATGTTAATGTAGCTATGTACTATGGGTATGCATATAAATGAGTCAGAACACCAAAAGTATAGTGGTTACAGCATCCGGCCAACATGAATGCAGTCCCGGTTCAACTACGACTACAGCACATATAATGTGAAAGTGTAATGAATGCGTCTGTGCTGTACAGACAGTTAAAAATGTAAAGGTGAACGTGTGTTTCTCATATGTCCGTTAACCGGATTACAGATAATTTACTGGTACTGTCACAAGTAATAAAGCCCACGTAAGCACAAAGACTTAGTAAACATATGTAACCCACAATAAGGATATGCATGTGCGCCTGCGCGTAACCCACAATAAGGAAATGCAAGTGCGCCTGTGCATGTGTGATCCGCTCACAGCATAGTAAATGAATGCTGTTTCCCCCACGTTAGATATACATTGCTCAAACCTGTTAACCCCGTAAAGTATGAAACCGGGCAAAGGCATGCAAACTACCGGTACAAATAGGGACAAACCCCAGATATGTGCCAGAACAAACATAGAAAGTGGATAGAATAACGGGTGTGTCAGTAGCATGGATTCTCTGAAGGGTATGCAGTCGTAACCTGAACTGCTTGCCAGTATTTCCCACCGTAAGTCTCAAATGAAATGCCACTACATTGCCAGATAGACACAGGTTTATGTAAAACACACCGAAGATAAAGAGGCAACCAGCTGTACACTCTGCGACAATCTGTACAGTGAAAAGGTATGGTATGGATATAGATATATGTGTATACACATAATCCACAGACGTAAACCAAAGCAAGTTATGAAATGAGGATTGTACATGTATATATGTATACACAACAGACATATGTCCCGTAGATATGACATATGTACATAAATGGGCCACGTTATAGCTAATATGGGTAGACAAACAGACATGCACGAAAGGTGAATAAACCGCTGCATTCCAAACCATTGGCCAGAAAGTGACAGTCCAGCAAGTTCTACACTTTAAACATGCAGATAGGTGTCCATTGCAGGACCCCAAAAATTGATCCATACGTAGTGTCAACCGACATTGACGCAAAATATGTGACCTCAGCAAATACGGTATAGCTGTACATGCAACAGTAGCAGGTGCAAGGGTGATGACACATGTGTCGATAGAATGTATGACGTATGAACTGATATCCGGAGAGTGGGGAGTGCATATAAGTGTCTCCACACTTCAGTACCGCACACATTAAACATGTGTAATGGGTACTGTAGAGGGTTATCAGGTATGGGAATCATGGGTATGCAGAAATGGGCCTAGGTGTTGTTTGGCAGAGATTTCGTAGGCCCGCCCCGTGGGAGTGATGTGGGTATAGCACATGCCTATATTCTCAATAATGGGGCAAACCATCCACTGAATATTGCGTAAACCATTTTGGCAATATGTAGGGCCCTATATCAGTGTCATGTAGGTGATCATCATGGATGGACATGCGTACGACCAAGATAGTACCCATAACTGGCAAACTGTCAGAATAACACAGCTGCACTAAGGCATAGTACATGAAATACAAATAGGGACTATATTAGATAAACCCCAGACAAAGTCAGAACGTTGTGAGAATACTGGCGTAGCCAGGAATACGTATGTTATGAGTGTTACTAATCATGTAATGGAAATGTCAGTCACCATTATCTAACCGCACAGTTCGTAATGCCTTGCCAGCAATTTACCAGAAAGGCACATTACTATGACAAATGTAACAAGGGCAAAGGTCAAACGTCAGGGCGTTTACCCATAATGTGTACAGGTTAGGGGTATGAAGGTAACCTGTCCAAAATACATGTACAGAACTAGTGATACTAGGTGGGCAGGTGAGAAGAAAGACATCAGGACAAATGAGAAAACATGTACAAGTCATACGCATGTACTCCGACAAATGTGAATGACAATGTATGCCCTGTGAATGTCAATGTGGAAGGTTAATAGACACAAAAGTAATGTGTCCCTCAGGGTGTCATGCAGTATCACCGTAACAATGTCCAGTCCCCCATACTCGTACGTGAGCTCTGCCACTGACGGAAAGAGCAAATACCGGCGCACACATACGGTACATGATAGACCAATTAGTGTGGATAAGCAGCTGTTGGCCTGTGTGAGGAATAGAACTCTCTGGGTGGGTGTGTCCTGCAATATAAATGTAATGGCATGTGGCCTGTGATGCCGCCATACAGTGTGTGTATTGGTGTCAGAAAGTTGATATCTTGTATCAGACACATACTCCGCAACTGTACAGATTTACGCAGAATGTGCAGAGTTCTGCCTCATATGCTTGGTGTGTTCCACGTAACATCAGTAACATTCTGGCACATTACTCATAACTGAAGTCATGAAATAATGACAAACATGTGATTAAGACACCAAATCCGACAGAAAAGCCATACTAATGCAAAATCTATTATTGTGTCAACTATCTACGTTTGTAAGAGCAACATGTCAATACTGCCCCTATGTGTCCCACTATCAGATAAGGCCTTGTCCAGAAATTTGCTCTAGGAGGTGGAGTGGTATGATCAGAAACAGATACATGTGTGAGGAAACAGCAATATCGACTGCAAGATAACGCAGAAGGTATGAAATGCACTGCAGTAGGACGTTCAGTACTGTCCGCAGGTATGTGCTGACATGTCAAATGACACAGCAGTCTACATGAAGTACCTATAGGGCTGTCACCTTTACAAATGATGATAGTGGGACATACCCACAGCCATGCACACAGCACAAATAGACATACACACAGCAAAACTAGGCCATGATACATGAAGCCTCCGGCGTGTACGAGTACAGTGAGAGTACAGCAAGGATAGATGTCTGCCAAGATATACAGCAAATGCCTGTAAGGGCGTGTAACACTGCCCGTAACACGGACATTGCATGGACAATGTTGGGATTTGCAACATACCCCATTGGTATGTGAAAGCTATGCAAATATGCGATACATGAAACAGTCAGCTGTCCATGCAAGAGCAGAGTTATGGGCAGAAAATAGATTTTATATATATATATATATATATATATATATATATATATATATATATATATAGAGAGAGAGAGAGAGAGAGAGATACATACATACACACACAGACACACACACACACACACGTGGCAGGGCTGGTAATCGAACTTACACATTACTACCCTATCACACTACAGCATGACGCATTTACAGAACGCGCTACTGAGATTACTAAACACAGCAGACACACAGGCATTCTACTAGGTGCGTGTCAACATCCGCAAAGACAAAGACGTCAGCAGGATATATCTGTGGTGCGAAGCGTCTAAAAGCATAACCTGAGTCCCCAGGCGGACGGGAGCATGCACACACACTTGGCAGGCCTGGGAATCGAACTTACACCTAACTACCCTATCACACTACAGCATGACGCATTTACAGAACGCGCTACCGAGATTACTGAACACAGCATACCCAGAGGCATACTTCTAGGTGGGTGACATCATCCGCAAAGGCAAAGACGCCGATAGGGAATGTATGTGTTGTGAGGCATCTAAAAGCATTACTGTGTCCCCAGGCAGCTGGAAACACACACACACACACACACACACACACACACACACACACACACACACACACTTGGTAGGGCCGGGAGTTGAACATACACCTAACTACCTTATCATACTACAGCATTACGCATTTACAGAACGCGCTACTGAGATTACTGGACACAGCACTCCCAGAGGCATACTTCTAGGTGGGTGACATCATCTGCAAAGGCAAAGACGCCGATAGGGAATGTATGTGTTGTGAAGCATCTAAAAGCATTACTGTGTCCCCAGGCAGCTGGAAACACACACACACACTTGGCAGGGCCGGGAGTTGAACATACACCTAACTACCTTATCACACTACAGCATTACGCATTTACAGAACGCGCTACTGAGATTACTGAACACAGCACTCCCAGAGGCATACTTCTAGGTGGGTGACATCATCCGCAAAGGCAAAGATGCCGATAGGGAATGTATGTGTTGTGAGGCATCTAAAAGCATTACTGTGTTCCCAGGCAGCTGGAAACACACACACACACACACACTTGGAAGGGCCGGGAGTTAAACATACACCTAACTACTTTAACACACTACAGCATTACACATTTACAGAACGCGCTACCAAGATTACTGAACACAGCACTCCCAGAGGCATACTTCTAGGTGGGTGACATCATCCGCAAAAGCAAAGATGCCGATAGGGAATGTATGTGTTGTGAGGCATCTAAAAGCATTACTGTGTCCCCAGGCAGCTGGAAACACACACACACACACACACACACACACACACACACACTTGGAAGGGCCGGGAGTTGAACATACACCTAACTACTTTAACACACTACAGCATTACGCATTTACAGAACGCGCTACCGAGATTACTGAACACAGCACTCCCAGAGGCATACTTCTAGGTGGGTGACATCATCTGCAAAGGCAAAGATGCCGATAGGGAATGTTTAGAGAGTGAGCAGTCTGAAAGCATATTATTGCCCCAAGGTAGACGTACACAAACACGGCAGTGCTGTCATCGGGCCAACTAAATATCTACGGAGCACTACAACACTAAATAGATACGGGATGCGCCACAGACAGTACACCCTTCGAGAGAGCAACCAGTGTGTTCAATGTAGGCATCCATCGTGACATTGAAAATGGACATCTGTTGCCTGGATGACCACCATGGCTATACAGGATGTCAATGGCCATGCCCACATGCTTAGTATCACACGTCTGTTTGGAATGTACTGTGTGTCCATCTACACAACAGCATACTGGGCATGCTCACACACTTAGCAGTTGCAAAGGGCCATCTTGCATGCACACGGAGTCTAATCACGGAAGGGCGCAGTGTGGAATGTACTGTGTGTCCATCTACACAACGGCATACTGGGCATGCTCACACACTTAGCAGTTGCAAAGGGCCATCTTGCATGCACACGGAGTCTAATCATGGAAGGGCACAGTGTGGAATGTACTGTGTGTCCATCTACACAATGGCATACTGGGCATGCTCACACACTTAGCAGTTGCAAAGGGCCAACTTGCATGCACACAGCGTCTAATCACGGAAGGGCGCAGTGTGGAATGTACTGTGTGTCCATCTACACAACAGCATACTGGGCATGCTCAGACACTTAGCTGTTGCAAAGGGCCGTCTTGCATGCAGATGGAGTGTACACACAGAAGGGCACAGTACAGAAGGGCACAGTAAGGTATAACTGTCCTCACGCACAGGGCGGTCACACATGCAGTGACCTGTACACACACAGCTGCCATCACAGCTGTCACAGGTGCAGGTCACACATGTACACACTGCAGTGTACACTGTAGCTGTCAAGTCAGCACCATGTCGTCGGTGCAGCGCTACACAGCCTTACGGTCCCACAACACCATGTGACACATGACCACTGGGCTGTACAGCGGTGTACACCAGCTGTGCAGAGTACACATGTACCAACAGGGATCCAACAGGTGTTATGCATTGCAATGATACCAGTATACATGAACAGGTCAGCTCAAGACATACCATGGCCCTTACACAGCTGTGACACCTGACTGTTGCTGTACACCAATGAACACACATCTGGATATGTCATACATGTGATTGTGTGGATGTGTGCATGGACTGCACACACAACACATACATACATAGCCTTTGATGTACCTCGTGCATAACACTGGCCTAATCAATGCTACACACGTGAATGGAAGGTGGGCCCATGTCTGTTGAATGTTCACACTACAGGGGGTAGCAGTGTTGACCGGGACACATACCCTTATACTGGTCGCTTGTGACACCCGTGATATCATACCGCAGTCCATGTGTTATGTATGTCAACACACATGTCCAACAATAGCAATGCATACAAACATGGCAACAGGAGACACATGTGACATCTGTACTGTGCATGCAGCAACCATGCATGTGCAGTGGCCGATGTCTGTAACATAGTTGCACTTACCTACGACATGCAGATGCAATGCAGACCCATCATTGACACCTGTATACGGTGACATACAAACAGCACGTATGGAGGGATGTGTGTACATAACATGGTGAACCACCTGTCTAGATGTATGTGTGCAGGGGGTGGCTCACCGTTGTGTCACACACCATCCTATCATGCCATGTGCAAACAGTACGCTATGTCGCTGTTACGTGATGGTGCTGACATAATGCATACACAGCGGTCAGGTGTTAACAACTATATGTCACATGGCACCTGTAACACCTACAACCTCCCATGTGCATATAGCAGCACATTTGCCAGATATAGTGTTGGTACACATAATGCAATCAATACCGCTGCATGTCTATCAAACGTGTCATCATATGGCAGGTGTATCATTCCCAGCACTGCCATGTGTGTCCGAATGTGTGACCAGGGATGCCACATATCATGGGGAATATGTCCCAGTTGCTACACATCCCTGTACACCATTGTAGAGATCTGTACATACGTCAGTGTGGGAAGCATGACGTCGGCCGGTGTGGTGCATCACACACGTCGGCTGTCCGTATACACATGTGTGGTCACCACAGTGTGTGTGTGTCTGTATGTATGTCTGGTGCATGGTGTGAGGGTGTATGCTAATATACTGTGGGAAATGATCACTAACCCCACGTGGTGACTAACCCGTAATGGTGATGCATTGCACAACCCTGTTGATGCCATAGGTCCCAGCCATACTGGCTACCTGTGCATTTCCCTTCTCTGTGACAAGTCGTGTGGGTGCATAGTACTGTGAGGGTGATGACCACACAGGCAAGGGTCCCCACCTGCACACTATGGGGTGTGCATTATAGTGGTGTACACCCCATGAATGCGGCCATGTTCCCGTACTGTTACAGGGTCCTACTGCTGCACAGTGTGGCCTCCAGCTACCAAGTGACACCTCACATCATCATTGACCAGGCCGCTGTGTACAACCCCTGCACCATGTCACCATACCTGTAATGTGTCCTGCTATGTATGTCACATCTCTGTCCAGTGTAGCCTGTGGCACCGACCACATGCGTCAGGTGCAGTATATGTGCGGACATCTGTGTCATGTTGGTGTGTCCAACAGTCAGGTTGAGGGTACATGTAGCATGCTGATATTGCCAGGCGTGCCTGTGAGTAATCCACAGTTACATGTGGGGACTGCAAACACTGCTACCTGTAGGCACATGCAAGTACACCATAGGAGGGAACCAGGGTATCACAACCAACATGGTGCTACAGATGTAACCGAGACACATACCATGAACACATCACAATGCATGCTGCACCTGCACTACATGGTATGACTGGTGCATGTCGACAGTACACAACCTATGTCACATACACATCTCTCAGTATTCACACACAACCACTGCAACATACACATCCCTCACTATGCATACACAGGTAATATTACATACACCTCTCACTATGCTGTTCACCCTGTGCATCAGAATATTTGTGCATAACCCTGCACCGATGGTGTGGATGACAGGGATGCGGCACAGGCTTCATCATATGCACAGGGTGATATGTTTTCCAGGGGCATAGGCTGCACCAATGGATAACATCATGTGTGTGTGTGTGTAAGGGCCGGTGAGTTGACTGGACATGTCTGTGCAGAATGCATGTGGATGTTGTGGAGCCCTACAGTTGTGTTTGCTGTGTGCATGTATGTGTGTACACAGTTCTGCCATTTGTGAGGCCTACATGGGGTATAATTGACAGCCCCAGACTGTACAGAGCAGGTTGTACAGCTCACTGTGTCCGTCCATGGCCACGTGACCTGTGCCTGCCTGGGGTTGCACGGGCACTACCAGGTGGAGGTACAGAGTGGCTACTGTCCGACGACACATGTCCGCTGGAACCATGTCCCTGCTAAGACCATCCAGGGCCACGTCCACGTGGCCTGCTGTGTCCTGGTGTTGACAGCGCAGCACCAGCTGTACTGCTACTGCTACCGGCACTATGGGAGCGGGCATGTGAGGTGGCACGCTCACGTCGACCTACACTAGGTGGTGTTGCTGGCCTACGTCCACGTGGCCTACGCCTCACTCCTACCAGGTGTTCCAGCACAGACAACTCCCGCTCGCGGATTGCCATGCCTCGGTCAAGGATTCCGACCATTTCACCTAATCGCCTATCCAGAACATTAGCAATCTGCTGTTGAGCATTTGCCAATGCCTGGATGTTGTCATTTAGGGTATGGATAGCAGCCCTCTGCAGCCTCTGCCCTTCTCTGTTCTGCCATTCAGCATGTGCCTGTGCTGCCATTACAGTCTGGAACATGCGTCTGGTGATACCAGCTGCTGCACTCTGTCCTGCAGGTGAATGTCTGCCAGAGGTCCTCCTACGAGCAGCACCGGCCACATGCCTGTGTGGCACATCTGCAGTCATTACACTGACACCATGGTGTGTAGACACACCTTCTGTAGCCACCACACGTTCCTGTTCCACACTAACAGACGCTGACTGTCCTTCCTCTATGGCCACTGGTGATGCAGTATGTGTTGGCAGCAGAACTGTGTGCGGGGAAGAGGGGGACATAGCTGGGATGGTAACCATTGGCACAGATTCAGCCCCTGACAACCCTGCCTGTACCTCATGCATATGTTCATCACCGCTAGTATCTGTGGGGACACTAACATCAGATGGACCGCAGGAGGGTAACGCACCTACATCACCTGTGAATGCAAAGAAATACTGTAAAGTACAATAGACACAGACACACACACACACACACACACACACACACACACACACAAACACAGACACACACACAGACACACACACACACACACACACACACACACACACACACACACACACACACACACACACACACACACAGACATGCACAGACACACACAGACACACACAGACACACACAGACACAGACACACACACACAAACACAGACACACACAGACACACCATGCATGTGATTTGTCAGATGGCATGCAGCATGCTTGCGATACAGCAGAGGGCATGCAGCTCAGACATTAATAGTGTTAGTAAGCATACCTCCCTGGGGTGCACACTACAGCAAACAGGTGTCATATCAGTAGCCATGCAGTTCACACAATCATGGTAGTATGCATGCATCCCCATGATACACCATGTGGCCCAGAACAGGATAACAGTACACATGGCTGACGTGACCTTGACATGTAATCTGCTGACATGTGCATTAACATGCATACATGTTTGACACAATGGTGTCCTGACACATGTACAGCATCATAATGGGCTTCACATTGCAGTGTTGTGTGTATGCCCTACAGATAGAATGCATGTTTAGCAAATGTGCATCAGCATGGGAGGGTAGTGTGAGGCATCTACATTGCTATACAGTGTGAAGTACAGACACTGTGCCATTGCATGGCAACATGAGGCATCTATGTTGCTGTAGAATGCATAATATGTACACATTGCATAGCCATAACTGCAACACAGTCGTGATGTTCCACAGATCATATATGGTAGACTTCAGTGACACCTCCAGTAGCTGTGCACAGTCTTTTAGGTTGTCCAGTGTACCACATCAACTGTATAATCGGTCAACTAAGGCTATAATTGGACCATGTGTGGACAATGTGCAACAGGGTGTATACACATCCCAAGTACTGTGTGGCTACATGTCTCTGGTCATCCCCCATGGCCATGTGTGCACATGTGTTGGCCAATTGTGTGTGATGGGCATCTTTTCCACATGTCTGTGTTGTCCCATATGACATACACCCATAGATGTCAGATATGTCACAATCCACATGGCTATGCAGACAATGGGTTGTATGTTTGGTATGTGGGGTATAGGTCATGCGATAGTGTGACAATATTGCAGACAGAACACTACATGTCTGGGACATGTCAGGTGGCACATCACAATGTGTGCACCCAATGCAGGGGCATATGACACAATGGTGACACCTGTGGGCTGCCCATATCACAGCTCACTGTGTGGTACTGTGTGCGTACCACACATGTTGTTCCAATGCATACTACATATGCCTCCATTGTAGAACACCTCCACCATTGTATGCACAGCTGACCACACGTCACAATGACAAGTACTGTGGTTTCAAGTCGGTGTATCATTACGTTTGTATATATTGCACATGGGTGGCGTGTATGAATGAAGGGTGGTGCGACCTGCATATTGTGACTGGAACAAACATCAGGTGTGCAAGTGTTAACTGGCCACATGGCAAATAGATCTACACTGTAACATGCCTGATACTGATGACAGTCTCAGCTGCAACGGACTCATGTCTGTGCGGCACGCCAGAGGTACCTGTATAGGGGTGACACACCAGTATGAACATTATCCATGACTGTATGACAGCCACAGGTTGCACTGTGCATGTGAACACATTCACCTGTGTAATAGCATATAGTATGCACATGTGTGCATACACAACGTAGCATACTGTAGTATGCAGCATGTGTGTCCACATACCTTGCATATGTTGTTACTTTACATAATGTACAGTGACACATGCAACTACATGGGATATAATAGCCATATGTGCAGTACTGACTTACCAGGCAACTCCAGGCTCATTGGTTGGGAGACACCCACCTCCACAATGGCAGCTAGTGTTTCTGGATGCTGTTCCCTGGGTGTCCCCAGACTGGCCAGTAGCTCCTTGGTGTGTGTGAGTGGGGGCTGGGTTGGTGGCCCACCACCTGTTCCACCTTGTTCCCTGGCAACTGCAGTGGCACGCTGTTTTGCATGTCGTATCAAGTCAGTGCAGTGTCTGCGCACCTGCTGGTAGGTGCGGTTATGGCCACCCACATCGTTCACCCTCCTGCGTAGATCCTGCCACAGGTCATCCCGCTGCTGGGCATGCTGTGGCACATGGCTGAACAACAAGTCATAGTTGTCATGGAGCTGTGGGATGAGGACATCATCCTCCTGGCGGGTGTATGCTGGGAGGCGTGTTCGGGGCATTATCTGTAAGACATAATGATGGTGACAGGTCACAGTTTCAGAGATGTACAGAGATACTGCTGCACATACATTTCTATGACATCTACTACATCTGCACAGTTATCTTTGCAAAGCATCATGACACTGACACGACTGACGTGTTTGTGTCACACATGTCACACCCATTATGCATTGGATATCATCACCATATATGTGTGTAACCTCATTACAGTGTTCATACTCCATGTAAATGCTGTCTTGCTGTGGGCATGTCTATTTGCCTGCACTTGTGTTCTTACCTATCTGCACATGCCTGGATGTGTCCACGGTACTACTGTTGACCTGGATGCTGTGTATATGTCACATATCAACACAGACACAGCCGTAATGGACTTGAGCAGTGACAATGCACACATACGCATGGGCACCTGTACATGCATGTGTTTTGCCATATACATCTACACAGCACTGTACAACTGTTCAACATCCTGCCACGGATTGCCTGTATTGCACATGTGATAGACATGGGACAATGGCTAGTCAGACGACATTTGCAGGGATGGTTATCGACCATAGCATGTGCGGGCACAGTTTCCAAGCTGTAACAGACAGCCATTGTGCCACCGCAAGGTGCATCAGTGCCACATTACTGATCCAGTCAGTTGATAGTACATCTACCATGCGGCCATCACACCATGTATGACTGGGATGACATGTGCAGCTTTGATGGACAGGGTTGCATGGTATGGCAGGAGTATGTCACATATATGGCACAGGGATCTGTCCAGCCTGTGGTGATCCTAGTATTAGGATGGTGGCTGTCCATGACATATGTCTTATAGCTCAGGATATGGACATGTAGCATGTCCATCATCATGGTGTAGCAAATGTCCTTCTGCAAGGTAGACAGCATGCTGCATAGTGGAGGTGAGGATTGTGAAGGCTGGTATCACACATCCATGCATAGCCATTACCCCTTACAGGTGGTATGTGATCCAATATTGGTCACCACAGTGCTGTATATGCCTGTCCAGTGATCTCTGTGCTCATGGATGGCACCCTGACATGACATGGGTACCTCATATGACTACCTATGGAGCCTGGAGATGTCACCATGTCGGGGGGGTGCACTGCACAGCACCATCCCTTACACAGTGTCCATAATGTTGACCACAGCCTAGGTAGTAGTTTATGGGTACAGGGATGTTCACCTAGCGGTGACACTGCTGGTATCATCTATCAGACTGTGCACATATGTCACACACCTCACCCACACAGCCCATTCTGTATGTTGTTCACAACACTGACACAGCTATACTGATAGGTCATGGCCATTCACAGCCTTACATACACAGATGCCTAACATTTGTCTGTGTGGTATGGGCTACAATGAGGGTGGGGTACAACACATTAACCCTGTTCTACTGTAGCTGGCACTGGTGTGCTGTGCACATGTCACTCTTGCACCTTTTGTAGTTGTGAGTCTGTCAACAGGCCACTGGTGGAACACTCCTGTGACATGCAAAGGTATTTGTAATCAAATATCCGTGCTGTCTTGTACATCTGTACTGCTAACATCTACAGTGCTAATGGTTCATGGACATGCACATCATACTCAGCAGGGTTATAGTGCGGTGCCAACCTAAATGACTGTCATCACCACTTGTGGGTTGATATTATACAAAACCCTATCTGTATTGTATGGTCATGCTAGGCATTTGTTCAGAACTTGTGAGCATATCATGAGCTACTGATTACTATAGCACCCATTGCACACCATGTCCCACAGGTACACTGGCTGTCCTACACTTCCCAGCTTGCTTAAGGTATGACAGCTGTTGTGTAATATACGGCATATATTCCTGTGGGGATGGTTGTATATACAGGCATGTCCAACTGTCACGTACCAGTGCTACTGCCTGTCTATATGAGGGATATGTCGTACATGTGGCAATAGAGCAATTGTCTCATGTACACATTCAATGCTCACCTCCCAACATACGGCACTACAGCCTGTGGGGGATGCACTTCTGCAGCCGTGCTGGGGGCATAGCTCTCAGGTGTACCTCATTACGAGGAACGTACCTCATTTGGGGTTCTAAAAGGTGCATGTTCCTCAAGGTTTCACATTGGAAGGGTCTGTCACACATTCATTGTTGTAAATTGTTTACCTGCTAGCCATGGCTAAATAGATGGGAATCATATTAATTCATTGGAATATCTTCTTTATACATAAGACCAGCCTATTTTAGCCATCATATGCCCTTCCTAGTTGAAGCTGTTAGTAAGCCAGTTGTAAGTGTTCCACATTTTGCCCATTTGTCACACAGTATGAGGGCTAATGTTCCTCAGTTTGGGGACAGGAGGTTGACAGCTATGGCTGGGGTAATGCTGTCACCAACCCTGACTGCACCTGACAGTCATTTGGGGATGTGTAACATTCGCAACACACCCCACCCATCACATAGTCTCACATGATCTACACCACTGGCCACACCTACGAGGACAACTTGTGCAGTACATCTCCATACTCACTGTAGGCACCAGAGGTAGCCCCCATCATGGAAGACAACATCACCAGCTTATAGCCCACAGACTCATGTGTGCCCATCACATACAGCCAATAGTGAGTTATAACATTCACAACACACCAGTCATAGCTGACTCTGTAGGGAGTCACACTGCAGTTCCACACAGCAGGCTACACAAGGAGTTAGTCACTTACATCTTGCTGTCGGGTAACTGCTTTTGCAACATAACCTATGCACCCATGCCACACCTCACCAGGTACGATATGACTGTCATTTTCCATGTTAGTGTGACTGCCCTGTGATGCCACTTTAAAGACTACGTGTGCATGGACATGCAATAGCTCACCAGTCTTATAGCCCTGAGGGTGTGGGCCAAGCCCTGGGGAGCAATTTGCATTTGTCCGGACACAATACCACTGTACAATGACCGACTGTGTCACTTCAACAGTTGCCTATGCTCCTATTGTCATTCCACAGGCATCTGATATCTGTCCGCTATGACTGTCCTGGTCAAAAACACAATGGCATGGATGGATTGGCACCTGTCCTGTCAGCCCTGGAGTACAGCACATGTAAGGCTCTTGCTGTTTCTATACTGCCTGTCTTGCTCAGTTTCCAATAACTGTCACCGGCAGGGCGGTAACTGGCAGGCACGACATGGGGTCATGTGACACAATGCTTGCATCTTCCTCTGTGACACACGCAGGCAAGGCACACCTTATAATGCACCACTCAAACATCTTTGCAGTGACTAGGACCTGCCTCTAGGCTCTGCAGAGCACACCTGCAATGACAGGTTATAGACAGACCATACCTTTCAGGCACATACCTGGACCAGCACACCCACAGCTGAGGGGTTCCCATATCCCACTATGTTTTGCACACATCTTGGCAAGTTACTTAGCACAATACATCAGAGGTGCTCCATGTGCAACTAACTGTGTCCGGGACCACTATACACATTGTAATAAGCAACAGAGTCAACATCATACCCCACGGGTAACATACCTTCTATGTTGGTATAGTGGACAGTGGGCCTCAGACAGCTACTACTGATGTGTGACTGACACTATCCATGAGTCATACCCTCCGCTCTGCTGGATCAACCCATACACACCACCTCCAAGACCTACATTACCCTTGGCATGAACACTACCACCATGTGACTGGTGTTACACACCTGGGGTTATCCCCTCATTGGTGGATTCCGAACATATGCTAATTGACCTTGTTAGCCACATCCCAGCAACACACCCATCACAGCATACACAGTACATGAGTACTACAACACCTACTACAGACATCTGCTGACAGCGGTTGTTAACATCATGACACCCGTGCAGATGGACAATGCACATACAAATGCTGACACATACTCCAGTGCACTTCATTAGCATGTACACAACTGCATGGATCATGCTATTCCACACAGAGCCATTTTGGTACACACCAGATAACAGACGCCACTCTGGTGGTCATGTTCCATGGACATATGATGTACAACAACAGGTGTAGGCTGTTGCACAGTGGTGTACATTCCCATGTGTGGGGTGGCTCACTGGGCAGCCATGGTGGGGCCACAGGGTCCCTCATCACATACTCCAAGACTAGCTACATAAACATGACTGCCACACATTCCGGGGTGTACCACCAGGCATTATGGTGGTATGTCAGTATTCGATGGCAACACCCACATCTGCTGTCACATACAACAGTCACTCAGGAACATTGCAGACCCAGGTGTTGTTGGCAACATGCTGGAGGATGGATTCAATGCTGACATTACACCCTCTCACTCACTACAGGGCCGCAATCCATACATGAACATTGTGGTGTCCCTGTGGTCACACCTACACAGTACTGACCTACACTCTATATGTCCTGGGACACTGGCCCCATGTCACCTTCCAACGTCCCAGGCTGTGATGTCCACCAACCTCTGAATTACATGTCTCCCCACTAGGCCACCATATTCAGTAATAGCCTTGTTTCAGACATTGTAGCCCCTGAATGGCACACAGCAGCATTTATCACACTACACACAGGTGGCACCGCATTGCACGAGTGGGACTATAGTCCTACACACCTGACTGGACTGTTCTGCATGGCTATGGGGCACATCATCAAGGACGTCATTCACAGAGACATTGTTGGGCTCCCGTCCTTTGCTGCCACCCGGGTTGGGCTTATTAGGGCCAGAGCATGGCCCCTACACATGGTAGACTCCTTTCATACAGTTACCAGGGCAGTTGCTGATGGTAGGGGAGTCCACACATCCTACATTGTCCTCTCATTGCCTTTCAGCACCATTCCCCATTCTGGTATTGACAACATACACATCCACCTGCACATCGTACCCTGTGTCTCAGGATGTTATGCTATGTGGCTCATGGACAGGACACACAGTGAGGCCAGCATACCATAGTACCTACTACATGTCAGGTACATTTGGCATACCACGGTCCTCAGTCATAGGGCCCCTCATGTTCAGTATATGCTTCCCTGTGGAACAGGCTAGCACAGGGGACTTTCCCTGCCTAGCTTTCAAACCCCTACATACCAAGTGCCATGATTGCTCCACCAGCTGATACTGACTCCAACCATATGGGTGTCGCTGTGACAGATACATAATATGACTATCATGGCATCAAGCTGCATGACACAAGGTGCATGCACATCACCTTTGCATTACACCATTCACCCACTAACTATCACATGGATAGTAGTCCCCTACATACATATCACATTGTACATGTTTGCAGTATAAACATATGTTGCACCCACTTCTGTGGTTACCGTATTGCCACTGTGGCATGGATATCCTTCTACGTGGCCACACCTATCTGTACTGGGTGTGTAGCTGGTACATAGGCACCCATTGTACCTCTGAACTCAAGACATCTACACACATTCAATGGTACACCACCCCATTTAGGGTGTACCTTACACAACAGCTACAGCTTTACATGCCACAACATTAACACACCATGATGTTTACTGAGCTCCGACAGTTTAAATATGCGACTGCACTATGGACACCACATCTGTACACATTTGCATACTACATACTCAGGGGTGACCTCTGCTGATCAGACAGGGCCCATGTCCACAACATTATTGATGGATATACTCCTCATACGCGACATAAGCAGAGGCCACTGTGAACAACATGCTCATGGATATGTGCACACATGCCACAGTGAGTGGGATGTGCATGTGGGTTACATTCCCAAACTGGACACTCACCATGCTTTGGAACATAAGTCCTATGTACATCACGCAGGGACACTCAGTAGTACTGTTCATGTGATAACTCCCTTGGTGGTTGGGAGACACATGTAGGCCTGGGATCACTGCAGTGGCTGTACTGTGCAGAGGTGCAGGTGACACCTGGCTCTGCTGTTCACAGGACACTACCCTAGAGAGGTGCCACTAGTGTGAACACTGTAGTTGTGCTTACACATGGACTTGCCAAATGGCATAGTACCCCACTATGCATCTGTGAAGCTATTACATGTCCTTTGTGCATGGTTACTTGGTAGCCCTTCCATTTAGATTAGCTATCATGCTATTACTATGTCCCATACCTACAGGCCATATGTATCCTGTTATTGTACATACCAATAGATGATACCTGTGGTATGCATGATATGCCTGTTATGCTGTGTAGAATATCTGTCATATCTACGTATAATACTACACATTACACATATTTCACATAGTATCCCATAATGCAAAGCATACTTGCACAGTGGGACCACCTTACATATGTCATTAACGTTATATGCCCATACACATGCGTGCTGTGACAGTATATCAACATATACTATCCCCTGCTATGGCACGTCCTTGTTGGACATACCCTACCACTGATGGCAGGTTGTATGGAATTGTTCTGTTTAACGCCCTCATGTAGCATCCCTTGTGGTGTCTGTGCTGTGTACCTTGTGTCCCACTGCTGGATGCATAGTTTCTATAAGCGTTAGTATGCTCAGCAAGACATCACTACATAAATACCTTTCCCCACTTTATGCATTGCGGACACGTTTAATTAATGCAAACCAGGCTATACATACAGTAAAACTAATTAATACAGATCATGCTATACATAACCTTACATATCGGGCATTCTACATACCTTGTTGTCATTACGACGTTTCGTTTCTATCTCTCTCACAGTGTTTCAACTGGTATTCGGTATGAGCATATGGTTTGAATGTCTGGCAAGTCATCCTTATATACGTCGATACCTGAAACATGTGGATTCATCCCACCAATTGGTGTTCCCGAGTGACTAATTACTTGCATATCAGCTGTGCAGCTACTCCATTCACCAATTACGCGGTGACAGTGGGGTATAATTGGATTCTCTACTTGGGCATTGCCTATTTGCCCTACCTTCGGGGAGACGGTCTGTATTGTGTTTTGTTATGTGTAACTGCAACTGCTATGCATGGAGACAAGTATAGTTTGGATTCATGTCCCCCGTGGATTGTGTGTGACAGGTAGAGTATTTGGTTCAACATCTGGGTGTACCTGTCATCCCAACATCTGATAATGGAGTATTGCAAACAAAACCTGTAACATGGCTGTTTGTTCCATTATACAACGCCTGCAATTTTGCATGATGCCTTTAATTGTGTCTCTCACATGGTATGTTGAGGGTTCTGCAGATGTAATTGACTGACTGGATGTTTGTGCTGCTATTACAGTCTGTATTGCTTTAGTTTCTAGTGTGGGGGATGTCGGTGGGTGTATGTAACATATACAGGTTTGTGGGCCTTGCATTTCTACATAATCCGTATATATGTGTGTGGGCTCCGTCCCTAATTAGAGAGCTAACAGTTAGTAGACTTATGTTATGGGATTGTACGTTGGGCCATTGTTAATTGGTTTCTATATCATCTGCAGGTGAGCTTGCTACTTGTATACCTCTGTAATTGCAGTGATATATCAAGGGATATGTGTAAGTGACAGCTATCCCTTGTATTTCTGTCCCAGATATTTGCAGTCATTGTGGTTGTGTTGTTAAAAGAGCCTGTTTGCCATGGGTTGCCACCTTTTCATATGGTCATTGTTGGACACTTGCGGGACACAAAGCGGTGTTTACAGGCCAACACATAGCCACGGTCAGTACACAGGTTAGCACATACTTTTATCCTCACTACATACCTATTGTTGTGTGACTTTGGCTACTTATCATATTGCATGTAACATTTACATTTCTTACATACAGGCATAACTATTAAATATGACTGTTACATTATATATGGGACATATTTATGTCCTACCATCTCGGACATATGACCTTTGTACTGTTTTATGTCAGGACAAACCTGCCCAGGGTGGGGCTGTCCCTCCTACTGTGGGACAGGTAGTAACCATATGCCTACGGCTAGCTATACCCACACCTACCGTACTGATCTGCCTCTGACTTGGCACTAATAAACACATGTTGTGGACACACACACACACATTACAGTCGCACAGAGACGCACACGGCACCCTCAACGCACACTTACACAGACTACGGCACTCACAGACACAGTTGAACACAGTACCTACGTGGACCGCGACACCGGCAGCAGTGACTAACTGTCCCTTCATATCATCATACTATTACTCGCGGATGTACTGTTCCAGTACTGTGTTCTATCGGTCTTTCAGCCTCGTGGTTACGCATGATGGTATGTTACACATTCCATGGTTGGTGGCATCCTATTTATTTGTACCTCCAAGATGTTATGAATGTCATTGAACTATCTATTATATTTGCAGATATCGCTGAATCCATCAATATCACCATATATCCCTCTATTGCCCTTTCTATCTGTATTATATATATGCATATGTGTACATATATATATATATATATATATATATATATATATATCTATATCTATATCTATATATATATATATATATATATATATATATATATATATATATATATATCTGGCGGGGAACGTGACAGGCACACAGCACCACCATATGCTGTAAGACTCATGTACTGTTCAGGTGTTGGCATTCCGTGTTCCACTGGCTGTTGTGTTTACAATGTTTGAGGGCTGCCTATGTAGGAGTCACACATTGGGCCACCTATACATTACAATTTACAGGTGGTCATGTTTGTGTGCCATCCATTTTACTGTGTGTGCAGGTGGAGAGGTGTCAGTCCATAGGGGCCTACACTGTCAGAGTATGTGCTATATGTTCCCTCTTTGCCAAGGCGTAGGCATATTGGGCACACCTCCGTTTGCCTACTGGGGCTGGCACAGTGTGTTCATGGTCTGAATCCCTCTGTGCCTGTAATGGCCTTGGCAATTGCGGTGGGCTATGAGGGCCTTCACCATTTTGTCCCTGCTGCAGCTGCTTCCGCAGGATCATATTATGTAGCATGGCACATACTATGACAATGTGGGCACACATGCCTGGAGAGTACTGCAAGGCTCCACCAGATGTATCCAAGCACCGGAACCGTGATTTCAGCATCCCAAACACACGCTCTATGATGATTCTGGTTTGTGCGTGTGCCTCATTATGGCATTCTTGCATGGGTGTGTGTGCATTTCTGATGGGAGTCATCATCCACGGCTCCAGTGCATAGCCAGCATCCCCCAAGAGATGGCCATGTGGGATGTCCCCCTGACAAATACCTGATACAGCTGTGAGGCATGCCAGATATGGGAGTCATGGTAGCTTCCAGGGCTGCCAGCACACACATCCATGATAATGCCCTGGGCATTGCACACGACCTGGCAGTTGATGGAGTGGAATTATGTAGCACCTACCCTGCTCACTGGGTGGTGACTTGATTTGTATGTGCGTGCAGTCTATCGCACCCAGTACCTCCGGTATTGTGCCACACGGTGGAAGTGGCGCATATTGCTGGCCAACTCCTCCTGAGTTCTGGGGAAGTATATCTGCTCATTGGCATGTGGTAACATGGCATCCAGGAACTGGTGTAGTACCCTGGATGCTGATGCCTGTGAGATACCCATTATATCTCCAGTTGGCCTTTGATAGGTACCTGTGGCCAGTATTCGCAGGCTTACACATACCTTCATGTCCACTGGGATGGGTTCCCCTCTGTTGTTTCTGGTTCTCAGGCGTGGCCAGCACAGCTCCACTATTTGCTGTAAGATGTCCCTGTCCACCCTGTAATGCTCTACTATCTCCAGGTCATGTAGCCCCTGGTAGGTTACTCTTGGCCTGAACACTCTCCTTCTCCTCCGAGGCCTGCGGTGGTTGTTGGCATCATCCTCCACAACACCATCAGTCTCTAACACATGCTGATGAATCACAGCTATGGCAGCTCCCAACATGTACATTTTAAAAGTTCCCCGTGTGTTTACACCTATGGTGCAGTGTTTGGGAATACACAGGTGTGTGTTGGGTGCTTTCACACTTTATACTATTGTGCTGTGAACACCGATGATGTCATAGGGTGTGTATGTACGATCGTAGCTACAGGTTATCTTATGTGTTTTACTGCCGGAACTACTATTGTGGTGCCTTTGGTGTTGAATTACATTTGCCTGCCATGGATTACCTCTTGACCTTCCCTTTACATTTCTGCACATTGCACCTACCATTTTCTGGCGTGCATCCTGCAGCCTACTTTCATTTGTACTTTCCTGGACCTGGCGTATCTTGTGTTATGTGTGCTACTGCCGGTCTGCTGTCGGTTTGCTTTGCTCTGCTGTGTCAGGTCTCCTATCTTTGCAATCCAATACCTCCCCTCCTTTCTTTGCATTCAAATGCCTCCCCTATCCTGTTTTGCAGGTTTCTGCAAGCAGACTTGTCAGCTGCCGCCGATTGGCCTTCATGGGTTGATTGGTGTTGATTGCTCATTAGTACTCCAATTACCCTACTTCCACATTTCCTTCTTTTCTTCCCCTGACCTTCCTGTTTCTGCTATTGTTTGTGGCGCGTGCGTCTGATTACTGGGTTTTGGGCACGTTTTCATCCTCATACACATGCGCTTTTGGGCACCATGTGTGCTCTCAGCTAAACGATTCCTCCCCACCCCTGTCTTGCAGCTTTGCTTAGCAACAGACAGGCCAGATTTGCAATGCTCCAATGTGCTTACTGCTATGGTGGCACACCCGTCTCCTGATGTCATGTATCTCCTCTGAGCCACTCCTCGGTGTTATACCACTGCGCCGTATGGTACAACCTTCATCTGGCGGGACATTTGCGATTCAGTATTATCTGCCTCATTTGCATGGCATTGACTACTAATTCATAGTTACCACGCCGAACACTATCGCAAGCCCTTAGCAACCCTTGCACCTTGGTTGTGGTGTTCCATGCCTACCATTGTGTATTATGCTGTAAACCTGATTTCTATTACGTTGCGATTTTATGACATTTTTATATTATTTCTTTATGTTACAGCTTCTGCACACATGCCCTGCTGTTGCGCTGTGCGTTACTGTGGACATGACATTAAATGTTGTTATTTACGTGTTGTGCATCTTTTCTTATGCCGTTGGCTGTGTATTTCGCCATTGGCATATGTTAACGTTGTGATTCCTGGGTCTGGCCCTCTTCCATAGCTCCAATGTTCTGTTTGGGAAAATGTAAACCGTGTTTTTTGGTTTACATTTCCGTGGGCTTACGCTATGCCTGCACCACTTCATGAATCGCTATATGCCTTCATTTGCATGGTGCGACACTGCACATGGGGTGATTAGCATACCTACACCGGGGGCTGCGCAGTTCTGGTGTACGCCGGTAGTGCACGTGGAATTGGATCGTACCTGAATCGCTCGATGGCCATATTTGGCGTTATAACGCCTACGCTATGCATGCGCCTGGCACAAGCTTCATGAATCCTGGGGTCAGTGTACTCTAGGTAAGCTGCAGTGTATTTTTTGTAAGTGAAACTTCAGTTTAGAAAAGAGACAATGTAGATAAGGTAAATTGTTTAATTTAAGTTAATTTCAACAGAGTTTAGTAAATTATAGTACACTGTACGCAAGCTGTGGTGTATTTCTTGCTAGCACAGTTTAAATAAGTTGTACTTTAGGTAAATGGCATTATAGGTTAAGCAAATCATAAAATGCCTGGACTGATAACATAGAGGCCAAGTTGCAGGGTTACCAACTAATAGACCTAGGTTTGGAACCTGTTTGGGGAACAACTGGGTAGCAGCAATATCTCTGCAGAAGAAAGGCCTGGTAATCCACTTCTTTAATATGCCATGAAAACCCTATGGTATCTACCTACAAAGAGTCACCATGAGTCGATTTTGACTCAGATGCAATTACTTGCTTTTTCAATCATAGTATAGCTTAGGTAAGTAACAGCATATTCTAGGCAGTGTTTAATAAGTTGTAGTGTACTTTTAGGAGGTAATGCAGTTTAGATAAACTGTAATGCAAGTTAGGTAAATAGGGATGCTATTTAATTAAATCACAAAATGGTCTAGGTAACCTGTTGTATAGTTTTTACAACTGGTAGTGGAGTTCAGTGGTGCAGCAGGTAGCTTTACCACCTCATAGCAAGAGGTTGTGTGGTTGTGCTCTTGGCTGTGATTCCTTCTGTCTGCAGTCTGTATGTCCTCTCTGTGTTTCCATGATTTTTCTCATGGTGTTTCAGTTTCCTCTCACATTCCAAAGAAGGCATGTCACAAGGCGAATCGAGGACTCTAAACTGGCCATAGGTGTGAGTGCATGAATGTGTGATACAGAAGAAAGACCTAACAATTTACTTCTATTTCCCCCTTTACCTTGTAGACTCCACAGGTAGCAGCAGCTGTCTGCTGGGTCACCTTAGGAGTCAGATGCTACTTGTAAGAATGAGAGTTTAGGTAAATAGTGGTATAGCTTAAGTTAATCATAGTGTGGTTAAATAAAATATCTGCATATTTTAATTAGGCAGAAGTATATTTTTTATAAGTGGT
>NC_056733.1:731183836-731188836 GCF_019279795.1 Protopterus annectens
AGATATACATAAAAATGTAAATCTGTTTTTATAGATTGTCTTAGAAATGTGTATTTTAAACACACGGAAATGAATGGATATGTAAAGTTTGTAAATCTTAACTTCTAAAATAAAACAGAAATGGAATTCAAAGAATGTATTATTTTTTTTTAGTATATGATGTCTCATAAGAGTAACTGTCACAAAGATCAACTGGTGGGTTGACAAAATGTAGGTAATGCAATATTTATGTACAAACCCACTTTAATATTATATCTCATTGATTTGTTTTTATTAATTGCATTAGAAAGCAACTTGTACAGAAACAAATTATTTAACCCAAATATGCTGACTACCTTCTTCCTTTAAAAGATAGTTTTACTTGAACTTTTAATCAGCTGACAGAAAAGTGCATATTATAACATTAGGCTGGCAAGAAGCAAGACTAAGTGAAAACATTGCAAACTGCATCCATTGTACGGGTCTATATTAAAAAGTCAAACGTTTACTTACCCCAACACCTAAACGTCGACACGTCTTCATCGAACTGCAAAAACATTGATTGTCCTGAAGCGTGAAATCCGAAACGTCGATTCATCATGGTTGGCCCTTCTGCGGTATAGCTGTGTAAGATAAGTGTGTGATAGTTATGAACCTTAGGGTTAGGGTGGGGGTTAAGGTAAGTGCATGGATGGTAATGTATGTTAGATTTAGTGTAGGGTAAGAAGTAGGGTTTTATTAAGTGTATGTGTGTGTGGATTATTTAGTTTGTTTGGGTATAGCTTTTTAAGGTAAGTGTGCGATAGTTACGGACCTTAGGGATAGGGTGCAGGTTAAGTTAAGTGCATACTTGGTGGTATATGAAAGATTTAGTGCAGGGTTAGAAGTAGGGTTTAGTTTAGGGTTAGAAGTAGGGTTTTGGTTAGTGCATGCATGTGGTTTATTTAGTTTGTTTGTGTAGGTAGTATGTAGCGGGCGCTAGGATGGGACAACTATGACATTTGGAGTTATTGAATTTCGCGGTTTAGGGTGTTCAGTGTATTTGCGGTTCGCGGAATATGTGTCAGCATTTAGGTGTTTGGGTAAGTAAACGTTCGAGATTTTGATATAGACCTCCATTGGACTACCTAGCAGTAAATACATCAGAATAAGAAACACCAACAAAGCATGTTGCTTTGTTTGAAGAGACCTGCAGCCCAATATTTCACTGTAAAATTGTTTCCCACTGTTTTCTTGCTCCAGTCTCTGTAACATATTGTATTATTAATGCTGTTAAATGCCTTGCATGCTTTAACTAAATCTGATTACTTATCTATTATTAAACCTCCAAAACTGATTACAATAACACCACTTATTTAATGGTATTTCTGTTATAAAATAGCTATATTACATGATTGTCTTGTTTAAATTGATTGTATTCTAGTGTCTTTGATAGTAAACAGTGTCTTATTTTACAGCATCTAGCAGAGATTCTAAGTCCTGGTTATTGTTATTTCTGGTACTTGGAGCTTTCCTCCCTGGGCCTGCTTTAAAAATAAGTTATATCAAGCAGGACTTTCAAGGTTAACAAGAAGACATAAATACATAAATATACAAACAGATAAATGTTAATTAATAGCATTTTGATTGTTGCAATGTAGTATCAATGAATATGAATTACATGTAATAAATGCAATCACAGTTGTATTGCTGTGGCACTACAGCTTATATTTTCAACATTTTTCTTAACATTTTAATGTGTTGCTTTTATTGGCAATGAAACATATATTTTACATTTTTGCATTTTCAAAAACAACACAATCAGTTTATATTCCATTATGCTCTGAACTATGAATACCGTCCGTAATCTCACTCCTTTTGCACTTTGCTCTTGACCACTAGCAGGGAAACCATGAGTTGTACCTGTACCTGTAACTCTAGTCTCTACCAGTATATCTGTACACCTGTATCCAGTTCCTTATCTTTAATTTAACAAGCTGTATCTCTGTCTAGCTGTATTGGCCCACATGTGCAGCTAACTCCATTTACTTGGATATGACCTGACAACTACTTCCTGTTTATAACTTTAATTTAGTATGTCAATCCTGAAAGCATCTCTCTGCAATTCATTTAATGCCACTTTCCTTTGTAAGAAAATGTATAAAGTATTGACATAATTAATAACTCTAAACAGTATATCAAGAATTAGCAGAACTCTGGAGAAGGACAGTGTTAATCTTCAAACAGAGACCTTGCTTTCATTGCCAATACATAATTAGAGATGAGAATTGATAGAAGCATTGCTGTGACCATGTTAAGAAATGTGATTTTTTTTATCAATTTCTTTGCTCTCCTTCAGTGTTCTTCTATTTCATATGTCAGTGTAATCAATAGTACTATGACATTTTGTGTGTGTGTGTGTGTGTGTGTGTGTGTGTGTGTGTGTGTGTGTGTGTGTGTGTGTGTGTGTGCACGTGTGAGCATATGGCATTATCTGCAGGTGTCTGTGCTCATGCACAAGCGTGTATTTGAAAAATATACACAACTACCCTCTCACTCTATATTTGCAGAAGAATTCATTTAAAATGTCAGTGCAGAATGCCCCTTCCGAGAACCCACTTCCCAAGATGTACTGTTGAATTCACACATCAGATGTAAAGGAATTATTACATTTGGAAGCTCCTAATTTTGAGCATTAGAAATTTAACTACCACATCAACCCTGTGCAGCTAAGGCACTTTAAGAAACAACTCTACCCAACTATTATTGCCAAGTTACCAAAAAGGATAAACTAAACACATTTCTAGAAATGTGAATCTACAAACTGCAATTATAAACAGAACTTTGACTTTTGCAGTGTTTTTCTTTTCAGTTGTCATTACAATTATGTATCATTAACTGCTTCTTTAGTGCTAGACCAGACTTTTTACTATGCTGGAGAATTTTATAATATGGCCTGTCATTCCATTACACTGCAAGTTCACACACAGCTCATCTGAAAATAAGATACAAAAGGCCTGCAAAGACTCTGCTCCATTTTGCAATAATAACACAACAATTTTATTAAAGTCCTGCATTTTAAATAAGCACAGCACATCCCAAATGCATGGGCTTCAGCCCGAGGAAACATATCTGCAATTCGCAATAACAACAGTGTTGTTATTGTAAGCCCAATGGTGCAAAAACAAAAAGGACTGTGAGATTCACAAATTAAAAGCAAATGCTAAACACATTATGTTAAATGTTTCAGGTTTCTTTTCACAAGTCACTTAGAAGGGTAAATTTCTGCTGCAATGCACTAGTGATATTCACATGCACAAGTAAAAAAAATTACAGAAAACGTCCTTGGATACTTTTGAAAAAATAGCAATAGTCTGTTGAAAGTTGTAATAGTTTTTGAAGTCTAAGGGAGTCTGCAAATACAATGTCTGGCATTATTTAATAATTGTAAATCTCAGTATTTTGTGATAAGTTCACAAATTAATTACAGAGCAAAATTTTGAGGTAAAATAAATATCTTACTGAAAATGTATGGAATAACTGTATTTGAAACTACATGCAAGAAGAGTTAAATGTGAAATGGAATGTATAACACTTGCACATTAGTTCAGTAGAGACTGTTACAATGGCAACCACAGAGAAAACACAAAGGAGAGAGCATGTGTGTTCCTGGGTTTCCTTCATTTGATCATTGAACCAGATTGTCAAAATCCATGCGGCTATGGTCATATGGTCAACAATTCAGTTTGTCGAACCTTCTGACTGACATTGTGATACAGCTGGGGTCGGGGGAATTTGCCCTTTTCCCCACTGAAGTGTGGTCTAAGAATTTGGTATATATAATTAGCAGGGTGTGTGGGGGTGTCGGGAGGTTTGCCTCCTGCAAAAACATTGTTTGTGCTGGTCGTAGGTGCTGATTGGCTTCTTATAGCTGATCAGCAAACTAAATTGTCGACCATATGGTCTCAACAATTTATTTTGTGCATGACAGAATGTGCATAGCATTATGTATATATTGTGTGTATATATTTGTGATGTGTTTTATGCATGCGCTTGTGTATGTCTGTATGTATGTATACATTTATGTATTAGTGTGTAGGTATCCCTGTAGCCATTTCAATGTACACCTTTGCACGTGTGTGAGTTTGTGTGTGTGTGTGTGTGTGTGTGTGTGTGTGTGTGTGTGTGTGTGTGTGTGTGTGTGTGTGTGTGTGTGTGTGTGTGTGTGTGTGTGTGTGTGTGTGTGTGTGTGCGCGTGTGTGTGTGTGTGTGTGTGTGTGTGTGTGTGTGTGTGTGTGTGTGTGTGTGTGTGTGTGTGTGGGTGTGTGTGTGTGTGTATGTTCCTATCACTCTCTTTGTATATCTGTATATATATATATATAAAACACTATCTATACATATGTGTGCATGTATGTATGCATATATATATGGGTGTATGACATTTCACCGAAAAAACATTTCACTGAAAATATCTGACATAGGGTCCAAAACGACAAAAATCCATTTTGCCAAAAATAGTACTGACAGTGTATCTGCCCTTTTCCCCCACTGTAGTGCTATCTCGGAGTGAGAATATTAAAGTAGGGGGGAGTGGGGGCACAGATCCCGACAATGGGGGGTGTGGGGGGCTTAGCCCCCTACCTACTCAGGTTATAAACTACTTACTTACCCTTTTAATAGGGACTGCTCAATATAAAACAATACTAAACAATATTAAACTGTACTGGGTGGGAGGCTACGCCCCCCACACCCCCCGTTGTGGCAGGCTGTGCCCTCCAAACCCCCCTTACTTTAATATTCTCACTCTGAGATTGCACTACAGTGGGGAAAAGGGCAGATACACTGTCAGTACTATTTTCGGCTAAATGGATTTTCGGTGATTTGGACCCTGTGTCAGAAATTTTTGGAGAAATGGATTTTCGGCGAAATGACACTGATCCATATATATATATATATATATATATATTTATATATATAACTATATATATATATATATATATATATATATATATATATATATATATATATATATATATATATAT
>NC_056733.1:731193836-731203836 GCF_019279795.1 Protopterus annectens
TGCAAGCTATACTAAAAAATGTAGACCATTAACTTGCCTTCCAGTGATTTATAAACTACATACTGGAATTGATTCTGACAGAGTTTATTGTCATTTAGCCGCAAACTCAATTATGGTAATAGAACAAAAGGATAACAAAAGAAAGTCATGTGAAACAAAGGATCATGTGTTGTTAAATAAAGTCATAATGGAGAACTGTAAAAATGGAAATAAACTAAGTATGGCATATAGACTACAAAAAAGCATTTGACAGCATCTCACATTCATGAATAGAGTGCTTACAGATGTATAAGATACACCATACATTGATCAATTACATTACAGTTACCATGAAACAGTGGTAAACCACTCGGCAGCTGAGCCATGACATTGGACAAATTATTATATCCCAGGGATAAACATTCAAAAGGGGGATATTCCATGGTGACTCTGTCACTGCTGCTCTTTTCTCTTGCCCTTGACCCATTAAGATGTCTACTTAACAGATTAGGTCATTATTACAGTTTGGCTCCCAGACAACAACAAAGTGTAAAGACTTCTCATCTTCTTTCTCTGGATGATTTAAAACTGTATAGTTCATCACGTGAGTTGCTGAAAGCAAAACTCAAAGTAGTCAAAACTTTTTAAGATGATTTAAGAATGTCATTTGGTCTTGATAAATGTGCAAAAGCAACATTTAATGCAGGAAAACTGCAGGACCATGAAAGCATAATCTGGGACAGAAATGTGATATAAATGAACTTGAACAGGAGAGAGTATATAAATATTTGAGAATTAATGAAGGATTGACAATAAAACATGAAATATCCGAACAAAATTCACATATTATATATTTAGAAGACTAAAATTAATACTGAAAACAACCCTGACATCTGGGACAAAGTCCAAGCTATAAACCAACTTGCACTTCCTGTTCTAACTTACAGTTTTGGGGTGATTAACTGGTCCTAAAAGGTATTGAATATGTTGAACAGGAAAACAAGAAAAATACTTCAAGCTTATCAAATGATACATTATATAAAAATGACTGTATATCAAGATTATACATTCCTCATTCTGAAGGAGTTACAGGCCTCCTTAAAATGTATTACATGTACAGATCTGCAATCGTAGGACTGAATGCATATCTGCTGACCTCACCAGATCCAAACATAATGAAAGTTTTGAAACATGAAGAGAACAAATCTAAGATGTCTTACCTGCTTAGTTTAGCAGATGTATAGCGGTGTCAAGTGGCTATGGACACCAAATCAGAATAAGACAAAAATCAGGCAGCAACTGAATGTGACAAAAAAATGAAATAATATAAAGAGAAGGATCAGATGAGAAGGCAAGAAATGTGGAAAAGGCATAAATATAGTTACAACTACAGAGAACCCCTGGAACAGCCTTATCTCGATCAGGATCTGATGCAGGAATGGTTAAGGAGAGATGAATTTAAACCAAAAGATGAAAGGTTAATATTAGCAGCTCAGGATGGTGGACTACATACACGTTGGTTTAGAAAGTCCATTGAACATGTGGGAGAAACAGATAAATGCAAGTTCTGTAAAACAGAACTGAAAACAGTCACACATCTTGTTGCTGGGTGTGATACACTAATAGTAGAAGGACTGTAAACTGTAAGACATAATAATGTGGCAAAAATGTTACATTGGGGATTGTACAAACATTACAATATAGAAGTAGCTGAGAAGCACTGGAAACATACGCCTTGAAGCATTAAAGAGAATGATGAAGTCTGTATCACATGGGATCATCCCTTACCAACAGTGCAAAAAAGGGATGCGAGAAAAACAGATATAGTAGCCCATGAAAAGAAGACAAAAGTAGCACTGATTATTGAAATTTTGAAATTGTTACACCCATTGATTACAGCGTCTTACATACAGAGAGACACTCAGCTACAACATACCAGGATTTGCAGGCAGAAATTAAGTATATGTGGAAGAAGGATACCCAGGCAGTTCCAATAGTAGCAGGAGCAACGGGTCTTATAAAAAAGAATTTACAGACCTATTTAGATATGCTAATGATACATGTAACGCTGAATGAACTTCAAAAGGAGTCAATCCTGGGCACATTGCATGTGCATTTTTGGCTAACATCAAAGACTGAAACAATGCTATTTTCATGAACTGTAACCATACTTTAACTTAGGATTGGGGTCCATTCCCATCATGGTAATAAAACCCCAAAAGACTTGGAGAAATGAAACCAGAGAAGTCCAAGATAAGTCATGGGTCAGGTATGACCAAGCAACAGGATGACATAATAATGTGATTTCTGACATAAATCAAGATGTGTTGGGGACTCATGAATCCAAACTGTCTCTGATTTTGCAGAATGCCCCTAATTTCACTTTATACTTTGCCCTGTCCTTCATTGAACTTTTGATTTTTCTGGTAAATCACTGAGGATAATAGTCAGTCAATAATAAAAGACATTATAGTTTCATACTTTTCTTCAGAAAATGATCTAATGCAAAATCTGTTGTTCTAAGTAAATAATGTTGTTCTAAGGATTATCTAAAACTGTTTCTCATTTTGAGCCTTTGTCCTCACATTATTTTTGTCTTTGTACTTGATTTTTAAGCAAAAAAGTTAAGAGCTGTGGTAAACACCCCTAGTATTTCTCCGTGACATAGTCTGTCATATGGAATATTCAGAAATACTCTCAATGATTGTTGGCTAGATTCAGAAAGTGCAACCATCAGAGGTAAGCCCTATCTGAGTCACAGACAGGCCCACTGCAGTGATCCTACTCAGTCATACGTTACTGTACATTGGAACTAAACCACACAATTTCCAAACAGCAAAATAGATATTCATTAGAAATCTGTAACCTTAGATAGTGTACTGCAAAGCCATGTCCAGAATGGTCACAAACAGTTTACTAAATGCATGTAATGTGGATTGCAGTACTCTGAGATAGTAGGATAGTAGTATGCACCGCAACGTACTGTTATCTAAACTGTAATTGGCTTGAGTGATATAAAAATTTAGATTCAAAGATGATGAAATTAATGCAAACTGTACCTCAAAAACATGGAGGGACAGACTCATGTGTTGACATGCCTGTCAGTTGTCCAGATTTAACAGAACATCCAGATTTTTGCATCATATATGTTTTTTCCTCCTAAAATCTGTATTTTTTTCTGGCAAATCGTTGAGGACTGAAGTCACTAAAAAAATACAGAAATTTGAGTTTCTGGCATTATATCTTTCAGAAAATGCATACTAATGCAAAACCTGTTATTCTGATGTTCTGTGTTTATGACTAATATTTAAAATCTGGACCTGATTTTGGGCCATCGACCTTCCGTTATTTTTGGCTTTCTCAAGACTTCTTGTCCTTAGAGGTTGAGAGGTATGTGTGTTGATAAAAAAATGCAGTCTTGAAATTAGATATATTTGAAGTATTTTCCAAGCCCTAAATCTGAGAGAGAGAGAGACTTGAAACATGTCCTACTTTAAATATTTTTAAGGGGGTTGCCAACAAATGTTATCACCTTCATGGTGTTTCTTTTAGAGCTCTATATCATCGAGTTTTTTTTATATATTAACCTCAGAATAGAACCTCTAGGACATCTGAAGCCCATACAAGTTGGTAGTTGTTTAAACACAATTTAATGCAAGTTCTGAAAAAAAAAACACTTGAGTTCTGGACCATGCAATGTGTGAATATCTGCAGTGGTTGTAAATACTGTGTCATGTAGCATTTCAAACTCGTCATAACATTCACAGACTCTCTTCTGGTGGCCCTTAGCATGTAATTAATGATAGTGACATGAGCATTATAAAATGTTAGCACTGAACTGCACGTATACCAAATGGCCCAACAGCTTGCATATTTTAAGGAATGCACCTTTAGAGCAGAAAATGTCATTTTCAGTGATGACATGCCATTGCCAATTGTAGTGGGTGCTAACATATTGGTATAAAGTTAGTACAGATCGACAAGTTTTCTTTCTGTTGCACTATGCATTTTATATTCTGCTCTGTTGTACTCTCTCTTCATAGCTAAAAATCCCATCTGTTAGCTGGATAATGTAAATGCCTATGATGGTCTTAGGCACACTATTCAAATTCCTGTATGTTCCCTCACTCTCTCTGTGGGCAGTGTGTTGTCCAGTCACACCCTGCATTGAAAAGTGATGGTGGTAGAATAGTACACAAGACCAAAGCATGAGCGCTCATTCTGGCCCTTCTTATAAGGGCTGTAGAAACTCAAAACATTAAAATAAAGGGAAGCCTTACATAGCTTTTTGCTTCTTATCTAATCCAATCAAGGTGCAGAAGCTCACAATAAAAATATACTCATGAAATATACATAATTTCCTACTTTTGGCAGCAAAGACTGTTTACAAGATGCTATGAAATGTTAATTCAGCATCACCATATCACAAAAAAATTGTATGCATCCCTCATATCTTTGCATCCACTGAACTCTAACCCTATAAACAATTAAATACACAAAATTTATAGAGTAAGTGGGACAACAAATTTCTGCCAGTTTAGCAACATATTCACCCCATTACTTTCTATTTTTGTTCTGTGTGGTAACTTGAGTTCACTATGATTTTTTAAAATGTATTAGTTCATACCCACATAACACACACACACACACACGCACGCACACACACACACACACACACACACACACACCTATATATATATATATATATATATATATATATATATATATATATATATATATATATATATAGATATAGATAGGTAACTATATATATATATATATATATATATATATATATATATATATATATATATATATATATATATATATATATATATATATATATATATATATTATATATATATATATATATATATATATATATATATATATCCCATACATACATATATACATATATATATATATATATATATATATATATATGCGTACATATACACATACACAGACTGACAGACACACACACGCACACACACACACAAAGACACATAGGGATGTGAGCAAACTTTCTCTAGCACTATCACGGATGCATCCACCATATTGTTTGCCTTTTTAAACCATGCTAATAGCAAAATAAAAAGCAGGAGCCAGGATGCCTCCATATAACTATTAAGTCCTTCTATAGGTTCATAGGTTCATAGGTTTGTACTAGGCTATCAGCCCTATGGCATATACAAGCCTAGCCATAACAATTCCCTGGCTATTTCTTCCCATACTATTTAATTCCTTGGACCCCTGTCTAGCAGGGTGACTGACGTGATCCCCGAGGTGAATTTCCTTTCTCCCATCCAATCATCAAGGTTACTTTTGAAGAGGGCCAAGGAGCTGCTCTGCTTGACATGTATGGGCAGTCCATTCCAGAGTCTGGGGAGTCTCTGGGTCAGGAACCTATCCCTCCAGCATGTTTTGTTTATTGTGATGACAAGGTTTAGATCCCTGGAGTGTGTGGCTCTGAGGGATTGGGATTTCTTTAAGTGTAGCATGTCCAGCAGCTCTGGGTTTGACATGGCCTTGTATGTTAAGCAGAGATCGCCTCTGAGTAGACGATATGCGACAGAGTATAGCTGGAGTTTTTTAAGGCAGTCAGCATAGGGCATCTGCTTTAGGCCTGTGGTTCTTTTAATGAGGTATTTCTGCGGCCTTTCCATTTGTTGCAGATGTCTTGAGAGGTACACACCAAATGGGGCGTTAAGTTACACTTTGCATTGTAATAGTTGTTTATGTTTTTTTTTTTCATTTATTCATTTAAAATGTTACATAATGCATAAGATTGCATACATTTAAGTTCCACTATCATATCTGCTCCCAAATATAAAGGCATGTCTTTTTTAGAATTCATAAGGGGGATGCGTTATTTTAGTCCTGTCCTCTTTATGGTTATCAGGATTCCAACATCTGCTGATCAGTTTATTCTTACCAGTCCATACACCACATATAGGGCACAGGGGACAGGAGACAAGTGGGCAAGTGCCATGGATCACAGTCACCATTAACAGCAGTTAAGTGATTTTTTTTTTTTTTAGATGCCCCTAACTGGCCAGATTTGTTGGAAAGCATGACACGTACTTACTATGCTTAGCACACTTGCGTGCACACTCCCACAACCCTGTAATACTCAGCTGGAGTGCTGTGCACTCTTTGGCCAGTTGACACTCCCTTGAATCCCTTCTGGGCCTTTACTCCAATTACACAGCTGAGATAGGACACTTATAATTATAGGTGAAATGACTTTGACTGCTCACACTGATCCTTTCTTGGTTGGAATTTCAAACACTCTGGCTCCTAACCAAACCCAGGTTATTCTAGGGTGTAGCCAAGGACAAAACCACAATGGTATCAAGCCAGCTAGCTGTGTGAAATTTGATATAACAAAATACTTGCTATTTTTTGTAAGATTTTCAAAAGGGATTTCCTTGAACCATTCCATGTACACTGTAACAACCTCTAAGCCAAATGAACATGTAATATCAAAGGTACAGAAAGATTGTTCTCTTCAGACTGTCCACTGAAGCTATCAGTCCAAAAAACATGCACCTCAGTAAGAAAAGAGCACAAAGAACTGAGTACGTGGAATTTTCTGATTCTTGATTTCAAGGATCACCTAGTATTTCAGTGAACATTTTGAAACAACAGAATTTTTTAATAAATGTTAACTACAACCATGAAGCCATGCATCTAATGTCAGATAATTGCATTTACTTAGTTTATTTATTTTATTTATGGGGTTTAACAGTGATAGTCCTCAGCAAATATTGAGGAAACACTGCAAAACATGATGTTAAAATTAACAACAGGGAGCTCTTATCAAAATTATTACAGATCTCAGCATTATAAATACAATAACTGGTACTTGGCATATATGAGCAAAACAGCTGTAATCAGTAATTATTAACACAGATTATATATTTATACAGATAAAATAGACAGTCACTTTGCCTATAAATCAATTAGAATAACATTAAATTAATATGAAAACAAATTCTAGAAACTAACATTCCTGAGGTTTGACAAGGGTAAATATTTATCTTTAGTTATGAGCTGATTTATTTATTTATTTCATTAAGTATTTTATTCAGTTCTAGTCGCTAGTATTAGTCAAAAAAGATGGGACAATGGAAATATGGTAAAACAATGAACTTTGCTTAACTAGCATTATACCATATGAATGTACATAATATTTATATATTATCCTTTTGTCTGAGTAGGCTATCCATACAGGCATCTGTACATATTATGTGCATACATTTTATATATCCATATAGATACAGATACAGATATATAAAACGCACAACCATGTCACATGTAATACTACACTGCACAAATTAACCAAGTATTAAATAAATAATTTGTGTTGCAGAGCTATATTTCTTCATGGATAAGACTTTTCAGGATTGTGCTTCTTAGAAAATGTGGTACTGAAACCTTTTCCTGATCAGACTGTTCATACTTAATCAACATGAAAGTATCACATTCCTTTATGAGAGCTTATATTCAGTACTTCAAAACTGAATATCTTCTTTTCTTGTTTACTTCACCATCATTTCTGCATTGTGTTTTATGCATCAGTTGAATATATTTTGTATTATTGCCATTTTATAAAAAATAAATCTATTAATTTATTTCACCCCTATTGGTGGGTGGCCAGTTTGAGTAGTTTCACAGTGATCTAATATTAAACCATTTCTATCAAACAGGAAGCAGATGTCCACTGATTGCAGATTAACACCTGCAGAGAAGAAACTGGCAGATGTTCAGAAGGCAAATCATTCTGACTGAAGCAGACAGTAAATGACTTATCTTACCAGTTAGTTGCTATTTTAAATCCTGCTACACAAATTTTAAAGGGTAAAGCTGCTTTCTTACTATGTAATGAAGTCCAGAATGAGCATTATTCTTAAAAGTATGTGTATGTGAGTTTCTGTATCTGTTGCTAAGTCTAACATAGATATGAAAGTGATACTATATGGACAAAACCTACAAACCGTACTTTCCTGTTCAATATCATCTGTTTACTGAGCAGTTTCTCCCCTAGTTTTACTGTTTTAGTGTTCAATAAAGTTTATAGTTCGAAATGATGTTCGGTTTAGAAAAGGTTAATTTCTCACAAATTGCCTTTTTAAGAGGAAATCCAAAACTGAAATCTTGCAAAAAGATGAGATGATTTTTTTTTGGTATGATTTTACAAAATGCAGTTGCTTTTCAAACTAATTTCAAACTAATTTTTGAAATTACTCATTTTTATTAGTGTGTTAATATGTCATGCCTATGTGCAGCAGGCTTTTGTGTCACTTATTAACTAATTAAAACACAAATTCTCAAAAGCGTGTGAACACTCAGAAATTAAGTGGGTTTCTGGATGCCACAGGTGGGGTAAGACAGCATTTAAACTCATATCTCCAATTCTGCCACCCAGCAACGTACCCAGTGTTTATGCCTCTTTAGATTTATTTCACCTGAATGAAATTATTATGGAGCATGTGCCATAGTAAATCCTATCCAGCTGTTTATTTCAGTCATTTACATCTTTCTGTGTAACACTGCACATCAGATTTTAGCATAAAACTAGTGTGGCATTCACAGAGTTCCCATTAAATCTAGAATCTCATCTCTTAACAATAATATACAGGATTCATAAAAAAAGTAGACACTTTCACAACAGAAATGAATACTTGCAGTGCCTATCCAAATCCACTTATACTAGAGTTAGAGATAAAATGTATAATTTTTCTGCATGAAGGGAGAAGTTACTGACTCCCCCCAGGATGGATAAAGTATGGAGCTGGAATGAGTTGCCTCTATTATCTTCAAAATTGGAAAACTTTGGAATTTTCAACAGACTGCATGCTGGTATAGAAATGACAAAGGATGGGATGGCATAAAGTGCAATATCCTTGTACAAGGATGAGTGGGAAATATTTGGGTTGCCATAAGCCAGTTAGCTTAACAACACCCGCAGAGAAAGACATGGATACAATCCTGAGGAAATGGCTGAATGCTTTTCTGGAGGATAACAATTTCCAAGGAAGCAACCAATACACATTCATAGCCAGAATGATCTGTTGGTCAAATCTAATCCAATTTCATGTCTGGGTTACTGGTGAAATTGTCAGGGTAGTGCAAGTAGATGCAGTCAGCTTAAACGTAACCAATACTTTTTTACTCAGGACCCCAGAAAGGGTGGTAGGAAAACTGGAGGGATAAGAATTTGACCAAAACTGAGGAAATTGATTGTTACATGGTTGAACTGAAAGACACAGTGGGCTGTATTGACAATGGCAATGTCAAAAATAAGCAGAACAATAATAACATAATATGGTGAATTGTACTAGTCCAGATATTCTTTATAGTGCTCATTTCAGACGTATCACAGGGAACACAGAACAAGATAAACTTATTCACTGGCAGCACAAAAAAAGAAAGGCTGAGCAAGTGGACAGAATGTTACCACTAAAGTTCATTCCAAACTAATGCAAATTACTGCAATTAGGACAGAGCACCTCTAAGGGGAAGTGTCAGTGGGAGTGAGGGGCTTACACTATGACTTGTGGATGAGGTTACAAACAGACAAAAATAATCAGTCATAACAATGTTCAAATGAGAAAAAAAAATGAAGCATTTTTTGCAGGTAGCAAGCCTTTCTGCATCCTTGTGTGTGGAAGAAGCCCGCACGTCCCCTAAAATTATGTATGTGAACTCCATGGTTGCACAAATATGAAGAAGAGAGAAATATCCCAAAAGAAAGGCATCACTTCCAGCACATACTTAGAAACTGCACCAGCAGTCATTTACTATAGAAAACAATGAGAAAGGAGTTCAGCTTTTTGAACAGAGCTTAACCAGATGGCACATGATCTAGTTTAAGTTCAATGGAGTATAGGAAAGTTAGGTGGCGGTAGTGGAACTGATAAAAATATGGTAGGAAAGGGGTTTGGGGGAAATATACCTAGCTTGGAGCACCAAGGACAGAGTCAGATTTGGATCAGAAACACTTTGAAAACTCACT
>NC_056733.1:731208836-731238836 GCF_019279795.1 Protopterus annectens
CATTTTATAATTAGTATTTGATGGCATAGTATTATAATTACCTTATCCTGAGAGTATAGGTGATTGACAGGAAGGGCAGGTCTGAAGGCAGACTGTTGAATGACATGGAGATTAGAAGTGATGATAAAATTAATCCTTGTAGTACTCCTTCAGAAAGTGTCACTTTGAAAGGTTATAGAACCTATATTTCCCTTAAGTTTCTAAGAGATAAGAAGTGACTGAATCAACTCAGAGCTCTAGGAGTACTTTCAGTGAATATGAAGGAGTTAAGAAGGAGATCATAATGAATTAAGTCCAAAAATTTGGTCAGGGAAATAAAAATAGCTCCATTTAGATTCCTCTTGCATATGTTGGAAAGAGTATCATTAGGGAATGTGTAAAGGGCAGACAATGTACTCCTGCCAGACCAGAATCCAGGTTGTTGGCTTGATAGCAATGCATATTTATGCATGTATTGGCTAACTATAAATATGTTATTTTCTACAATATGGAGAATGGATATAGGTCTGAATTCTTCATTTGAGGTTGATTTGGGAAACTTGAGGGGATAAGTACTACTCTACTTGTTTGCAAAAGTGTGGCATTGTGTTATTGTAGAGGAAGATGTTATAGATGTGAAGAAAGGGAACTGCAACAAGTTTCCAGTACATTGTAATAAACTAGAGAAGATGTATGTCTGTAGTGAGAAGGGGGTGTCTATTGGGATGTCATTCAATAACTTTTCAATGTCTTTTAATTTTATAAATAAAAAGTAGAAGGGTGGTGCACAAAGACATTGTCTGCTAAGAGGGTGGTATGATTGGAAGTGATGAGGGAAGTATAAAGTCTTAAAAATTCATTAGTGGATAGAGGGGTAAAGATAATGCTAATATTATCTATTATGTTTTCTGTAGAGCAGCCTGTGTTACTTGATTATAGTTAGGTAGTTGTATATTAAGGTCTGTTGTGATTAAAGACAGATGGCTTTATGTTGTGTTATAGCTTTTTAATGAACTTTATGAAGAGATCTTGAAGAGATCTTGATCCATATTGTTTCTTTTTGTAATATAATAGCAGACAAGTATGTTTATATATCTTGACTTCCCAACAATTTTTTTTCTGTAACAATCATTGTATCTCAGCAACTTGACAAAATGGATGTGGGTAAAAGTGATAAAGGAGAATGAGCTGTAGTGTCTCATATAATGACACAGAAAAGGGGGGTTGTTGTCAGGGGTAAGTATACAAAACAGAGAAAATGTTTAACGTCAGCATCTTGGAATATAAAATGGGATGAAAACTGCTCCTAAGACATTATCTCAGTCATTTTTACCTATGATACCCTGCAGATTGGCAATGTCTGTTTCAACTATGCACCACTGCAATACATTTATTAGCCCACTTACTGTAATCCTCAGCCATATGTAATCAATGCAAATATAAATAATACAAATATCATGAATAAAGGCTCTTAAATTCGTTTTATCCTACCTCCTACTGATGTTTTTCTAACCAAAGCACAGTGAATTAGCTCATTAAATAACAATAGAATATCATGTTAGATAATATAGTGCTCACAAAAATTACTAAATGACTACAAAAAGCCTTTCTGCCGGATATTGTTGCTTTCAATAACAGATAATTAGTTTAGGAAGGATGTTAAAATTTCATGCCACCTTTTTTAAGACATTTTTTGAGAAGAATGGTATCAAACAGCCTTGACACTCCTAAAGACTACTCGTGAGATAATGCTGGCAGAGATATTATAAGTAATAGTTCCTCACATCTCATGTTGCGCACATTAAATTCATATTTAATTTTTTAAACTTCAGTATTTCTGTAACAGAAATAATTCAGTACAACCGCTATACCCTTATTGGAATTGTCCTGCACCTTCTGTGGAACCCGAGTTTCAGATCACATGACTCTTATAATCCAATTGCATTCTTTAATGTATGGAACGTGATATTCTCAGGACTCAAGTACCTTATTTTATTTTGAATTTGTTAACTGGGGTACAGCACTGATCTCACTGGACCCATTTCAGTCTCAGCCTAGGGAAAACACACTAGATAGATGAAATTAAATACAGATTGAATGACAAACTGCAATAAAACATATATTATATAAAAAGTAAGTATCATAATTGGGTTGAGGGTATAAAGGCAAAAGATAAAAGACATACAGAGTGACTAAAAAAATACAATATATACATATATGTATGAATATGTATGATTCAAGCTCAGCTGACTAAAAGACAAGTTTGGATGGAAAGCTCTTCAGTGTTTTCCTGCCAGCAGAGAAAGGAAAATGGAGCCCTGAAAAGTCAATGCTAGGAACAATGAAAAATAAATGTCTGTATGCTGGCATAAAAAAAACACACCAAAAAACAATGGGGCTGGAGGGAGGGAGCAGGTACTGCAGCAGCAATCATTCTGACATCTACTGTCATGGTAGGTTTACTTACAAAACTGTCCTATGTTTATCATATTGATCTCTGCTGCAGAAGCCTTAGCTATATGGATAGATTACATTGACTAACTACATTTGGGCAGTGGAAGGAGAAGATTCCAGGATCTCCTCGAGAATGGTCTTAGCAAAATTTGATCTGGACCTATAGAAGGAATCAAGCTTATATTGCTTTATAAAAATATGTACAAAACATGAAATAGCAGCTTCAAGAATACTTCTAGAATCCACCCCTTTCCAGATAAAGGCATAGATGAAGCCAAGGCTCTGGTAGATTGGGCCTTATCTCTGTCTGGAATAGTTTTGTTATGGTGAGTATAACAAAAGATAGTAGCTTTGGACAACCATTTGGAAAGAGTATGTTTTGACACAGGTTGTCCCTCCTTCTTACGTTCACAAGAAATAAATAATTGATCCGAAGATCTGTAAAATTTATTGCTATCAAGTTTTCTGTGGACATCCAAGAATGGAGTCTCCTTTCTCCCACATTTTTAGGTTCAGGAAAAAATGGGGAAATGGATAGTTTGGTCTTAAAGTAAAATTGGGTGCCACTTTAGGCACAAAAGAACAATTAGTTCTCAAAGAAACTCTGTCGCTATGGAAAATGAGATAGGATTGACTCACCATTAAGGCTTGCGGGTCTATATTATAAACATGAAAGCTGTAAACAGTGAATACATCTACATCGACACATAAAGGTTGACATACAAAAAGAGTGAAATACGTAATCGGCAAAAATGAAAACGCCAGACATATTTCATCAAGGAACATCACCATGCAGGTAAGCTCAAACTAACTAAATAAAATTAAACTAACACAATTTTGCAAGGGGGCAAGCCCTCCTGCACCCCCCATGTGGGGGGCTGTGCCCCCACACCCCCCTACTTAAATATGCCAACTCCAAGACCACACTACAGTGGGCAAAAGGATATATTTCCTCATCCCCATGATCGCCCTGCTGGCCAAGCAAATACGTTCAGTGTTTTCATTTTCGCTGATTACGTATTTTGCTCTTTTTGTACATCGACTTTTATGTGTTGATGTAGATGTACTCACTATTTTGAGCTTTCATGTTTATAATATAGAGCCGAGCTTGCAACTCAGATAATCTTCTTGCAGAGGTCAGAGCAATCAGTAAAACTGTTTTCCATGTTAAGAACCTCAAGCTAGCTAAATTAGCCAGTTCAAATGAGCAAGTGTTAGCTTCTCTAATACAAAATTAAGATCCCAAGGAGGGTCCACCAGTTTTCTTGGAGTCCTCTTATGCAAATCCCCTTTCAAGAAGATTTGGCATGAGACTGCACTGAAAGAGGAGGATTTGTGGGCAGACATGCTGACCTGGCCAATAAATGAAATTTGATAGAGGAATAAGAAAGGCCACAGGATAGTAACTCATACAAATATTGCAGAAGCAGAGAACAACTAGCCCAGAATGGGTGCCTGTTATGTTGTTGGCACCTACTAGAAAACCTTTTCCATTTACAAATATATGATTTTCTAGTAGCAGGCATACTTACCCTCATTAGTACCTACTGCATATCCTCTGTAAACAGGTGCCTAAAGGGAATTAAGACCCTATCATGCAGTTAGTCAATTGAAATTGATTGATATTGGGGTTTATCAAATACCCATGTTCTTGTGTGAGTAGACCCAGTCTGTGAGAAAGCTTGTTGTAACTACTCCTGGCCATTTCCCAAAGAAGGAAGAACCACAGTTCCCAGCTCCAGAAGGTAGTCACCACAATGATCTTGGGGATTCCTTCTGAATCTTCAGAACTACCCTGGATATTCATGGAAAATAGTTATATACCTTACTCGGACTATTTTTGATTGCGATTCTTTCACCATACTAGCTCTGATCCCACTCTATATATAATGCATGTATGTATTATGACATTATTATATATTAGCTTAGTTAATATGCAAGTACTCATGTGATATTTTAAATTGCATGTCATTTTTATACTATATAAATCTGATTAATATCCAAAAATGTATGTGTGATTTAACAAAAGAAGGCAGCTGGTCTAGAGGTATCCAGGTTTAAACGAGTGAAGACCATATAACCTGTATGTTACATGTACCAGCGTTCTACCCAGATAGAAAAAATTGTGTTACGTGACATATATTCTTGGCTGTAGCATCCCAAAGAGAAATATGAATGTTCATTTAAGAACTGCTATATAAAGACCCATTAGTCTAGTTTCTTTACTTTCCTGTTCTGGTTAAAGTTAGAAATCTAGCAGATGATTCCATTAGTACATGTATTACATGACAAATAAAAACAATGTGTGCACAAACTGCAGTGCAAACAAAACAAATTATTATTTACCTATATTAGCCAGATAATCACTGTAATATCTTCTTGTGGTAGATGTCCATATCATCAGTTAACAAACTATTCAAATTCATATTGTGATCCCATATCCTTAATTAATAGAAATATCCTTAATTTTCCTCATAAACACGTTTTGTGGTAAATAATGCTAATGCTTCCATAAAAGAGTGTGCAGACTCTGACCATAATGTAATACTGCATATTTTTATTAAAATCCCCATAGCCTAAGCAGTTTGCTTCATTTAACACCATTTAAAAGGACTTAAAGCAAATACTACATCTTTTCATAAACCTAACTGTGCCTAAATTGTAATGCTGGTGGTATAAGTATTTTATTTTATTTTCATTATTGTACAAGTCATGTACATTAAAATAAGGTTTGATTTTATGGATAGATATGCAGACATACTCAGAAATAGACAGATTTATTGTTAGATATAGCTTTGTAAATTATAAACAGTGAAGATCAACTTCAGGAAAAAAATGAAATATAATCCAAAATGTCTCTCTAAGGAGACAAAAGAGTTTCTATCAGAGTAATAAAAAGAAAATCCTGAAAACCTGAAAGACATTAAAATACACATATGAAAACACTATGTTATAGTTTTTCTGTGATACAAATCAAGTGGATTTCCTGACATTGGTGAGCATGTTAAGTAAAGTTACCCAAACTTGAAATCCCTTATCATTTAGAGGGGTACAGGCAATATATTCCATACATGGTTATACCATTTGTGTCCTAATCAGAATAAATTAATTTTACTGTTGTATGAGCTCAGGTAAAGCGACTGAAAGGGAAACATATGTTTACTTACAAACTAGTTGAAAGTTCATTACTGTCTTGATCTATGTTGACAGGTATGCAACACCTTTAGTCTTCTCACTAGCAATATTGCAGGCAAAAGCATCATTCTCAATTACTGAGTTATTTTGATAAGCTTTGTCATTAAGATATTCAGTATTCTTGTATGAGGCAGACATGTGGCCATGGGAATAGTAATTATATGGCTCGGTATGCTGATTTCTGAATGTCTATGGTCAGAACTGCAATAATTACATTGTTATTTCAATAAATACGTTCAAGGATAGTTATCCAGAAGAAAAAAAAATAAATGAGATTTCAACTCAGACTATTCTATACGTACTAATAAGTTTCATGCAGAAAACCACACCATTTATGCAGCATCAGCAAAGAAACATGTCGTCTAAGTCACCAGATTTCTCCATCAATGAGTTTCAAAGTGAAATGGCAATTAAAAAAAGCCAGATGGAAGAACATTATAATAAGTTTCTTCCAAATAGAACTTGCAACTCAGAATATATAACAAAACTAACATTAATGTGGTCATTAAGTATAGCATTCTTGAAAATCATTATAGTAATGATAAGCATACATACATGTTTATGCACATGTATAAAATGGTATATAAATATATATATATATATATATATATATATATATATATATATACATATATGCTTGCAAATGTGTAAAAGATCAATACTGCCCCCAGTAAGAATTACAATCTTTAATGAAGCATTCAGTGAGAAATATATAATTAATAAATCAAACAGTTGCTTTTTACACTTGGAAGAACACGTGTCACTGAGATTAAAGAAAATGTTAAAAATACACAATATTCAAATACTGGCCCTGTGGTTTTTCAGAAGGGACTTCTGCCTCTCATCTGTGGTTCTAATATTAAACCAAGAAACGGAAGCAGCAAACCTCTGTCTCACATCAGTGGCCACACCTGCAGCATGAAAATTTACCAGAGGCCATAGTTCCTTGGCCAGAAAGTCCCCTGTGACCTCACCATTTATGTACACGTATGTATTTCAAAATGGGCTTGATCCTACAAGATTAAGTTCAAATTTTCTCAAATGCTGAATTTCAATAATATTGTGATTGAAATACAAATGTTGTAATAAAACATTCATATAGTGAACATAGTTTAGAAGTCAAGCAAATATTTCCTGAAAAAAAAAAAAATATATATATATATATATATATATATATATATATATATATATATATTAAGTCTGTGATATATAGGTGATTAACTTCTTTGCACAGCAAAATGCTTATGAAATCTTTTATCATCATTTACTAAGTAACATTATTTAAACCCTTTGTATAGTAATTACACATAATCTTTCATTTTTTAAGCACTTGGCACGATTATATTACAGCTGTATTTTTACAGAAAGAAGTAAACATCTGTGTCAAAGCTTTAGTACTTATGTAGTTATTAATTGCCTGTTTATGTTGAATACTGCAGACTTTATTCATGCTCTTTGAGTTAGACATTTACTTAATTTCCTTCATAAGTCTAGTAACTAAATAAGCTAATTAATTTTTATGTTTAACATGGATCGTGTACAATGGTTATACTTGATACCATGAGAAAAACAGCTGTGCTGGGAAAAAACATGTAAGCATCCAAACATTAGATATACAATAACATATTAATGGCTGACTGCTTGACAAAGTGGTACATGGGGGAGAGAGAAGAAAGGATATGGCCACAAACTACAGGAGCCATAAGTGTTGCACCATGAGACCAGGAAAGGTGAGAAGGTATGAACTGTGAAGCAGATGTACAAGATGTAAGAGAGATGTGATGGGGTTCTGCTTAGCAAGAAGGATATGGTATAAAGGGACCACAGGCAGCATATTGTAGGAAATAACTAAGCATGTTTTCATGGTTAAGGTTATGATCTATGAAGTGGAATACCAGAAAAGGTGGTGGAGAAAGAATCACTCAGGTATTCAAGAGGGCATGGGAAGAGAATGGGTAGACATGGAGGGATGAAAAGGATGTAGAATGTTGATTTAAAAGTTGACTTCAGCTTCTCATCTGTGGTACTAATATCAAACCAAGTTTTATTCCATTTTACTTCACTGTCTCATTTTGCTGTCAAGACAATAGAATAGAATGGAAGAAAACTTGTATTGCATTTTACATTTGATAAACTTTCCTTGCCTATCAAGTTATTCATGCAATGCAAAGGTAACATTTATGTGATAAACCGATGGGTGTACTAATCCAAGTAGCTACCTATAATCTAGGCCAAATAGTTTTCAGCTGAAATATATAACGATCAACAAAATGCAATACATGGTTACTGAGTCAGTGCAGGAGACAGCAAAAGAACACTGTCATACTGCAGGAAGTAACTGACAGAGCATGGCTGAATACAACTTAGGGGTGAACATTCCTAGCAAGATTGCATCACTTCATTGTCTCTGGGAAGGAAGATCAACTGAGGGGGCACTTGACAGATGACAAGTAAGTTAATAAGGACTGTCCCAGTATCAAAAGCTAGATCTTCAATGGAGTTGGTTAACATGAAATGAACCTGCTAGTTTTTGTTAGTATCCATTTTCAACAGCAAATGTTTCTACTAGTTTCTTAGTATATGCAGGGCCGGTGTTAGCATTTTGGGGGCCCCCAGCAAATACCAAGTTTGGGGGCCTCTAGGCACTTACATCAAAGTATCACCCTGTCACTGCCACCCCTCTGAAGCAGCCTTTTAGTTCATGCTGCAAACTTTTATGAGTAGTATGTTCAGACTAGCTTGTAGCTATAATGCTCTTGCAGTACAACAGGCCAATGTACCACACTATGTTCGCCCATCTCACAGAAGAACATTCACAGTTACTGGCAATTTAGCTGTAACAATGATACATTATAGCAACTCTATGTATAGATAGGTCTGGACTTAGGTGAAATGCTGTCTATATGCTCTTGATTAAGGGAAGAAATTCATTGTTGTTGTTCAGTTTAAGTTTTCCTTGCATCCTTTCAGCATACCTTTCCTGACCAAGACAGCACAGTAATAACTATTAAGGAAATAACTCAGATAAACCAGGGCCCAAGAAGCCATAGGGTTATAGGTGTTCTGGGATGCATTTTAGAGCATTTTCCCAACCTTTTAATCCAATGGCGTCCTAAACAAAAAAACACGAGTAAGAAAAGAATTTGTCTTTTCTTTTTCTTTTAAGGAAGACATAAGTTGTGCCCAAGGCTTAATGTTCCATGATGGTAAAATATTAGCTCACCAGAAACTAACAAGCCATTTGTTGTCTGGATACATAGGTCTAATCTGGGAATATGACCTGCCTCTCTAACACACCTAAAAAACGACAGTCACTGCCTATGCATCCCTCTGGTGTTAGACTGGGATGAAAGTAAAAGTTCAAATTGCCACATACATGTATTTCAGATGACTGCTGACATACACATACATAGCATGCCCCCTTGCTCCTCAACCCAAACTGTTAAAGGCAGGTACCTGTATGCACGCCTGATTGTGAGGAAAGTGAAAAGAATAACGATCACATTAATGTATTCGACTTTGTTGCTCCTAGACAGTACACACACTGCCCCTACACAAGCTATAGTAGCCTTCTTTGTACACCTCTGACGTCTGTGACAAAAGTAAAAGAAGCAATGACCATACTGTTCTCTCCCAAACAAAAGCTATAATCACCTCATGTAAACACCTCTATGGTTTGTAATGAAAATTAAAAAAGCAAACCCCCATAACCTACAGCAGCCTTCTGTACATACACATCTGAGCAGGACTGCTTTTAGAATTGGTACAGTTGAGAGCAAAAGCTATTATCAGCTTTATCCTAACCACGTCAGCCCTATTCAGGTTAAAGAGCATAATCAGAAAATTAATACAATTTTTCTCATTTTTTTCCCCAACCAGCAGCAGCTTTTGTGGGGCCCTCACATGGTCAAGGATGATTAAGGGAGCCCCCTGTATCAATTTATACAGTTTGGGGAGTGCGGACCACCAGACTCTTTGAAGGTTGAAGTGTCTGAATGTTCTGTGATATATTTTATGCATTACTTTTGAAATATAATTAATAATGCATACCTGTCGCTGTCTCTGATTTCAGAGACCTTCCTGATTTTGCTCATAATTCTGCTCTGTCTTTCGTAAAAAGTTTGATCTGCTAGTAACTCATTCAGGAATGCAGAGAGTTAATAATTCTAGGCATCAGAGGTTTATACCTCTTATTGTCCAAAAATGCATGTTGATGCAAAAGGTGTTATTCTTTTAACTTTTTTAAGTGAATTAGAGTAATATTTAAAATTTGTTCCTGATTTTGAACCTTTCTGGTATTGTGCTGAATTCTTCTACAAAGAAGTTGAAAGATGTAGCATTTGGTGTTCTACCAGTATTTATAAAACTCCCTGAAAGGAAAAAAAAATTCCTGAAATCAGAAGCATCGTCTCTTCTTAAAATACAAGGCTTGCACTAAAATCAGTCACTCTGGCCTGATGACCTCTCTACTTCTTACCTTGCTCATGTTCATTATCAGCTTTATCCTGACAGGGTCATGTCAGAGCCCTGTTCAGACTAAAGAGCATAATCAGGAAATTAATACATTTTCCTCATTTTTCCTATCCATCAGTTGCTTTTGCAGGGCCCCCACAGAATCAAGGATGATTAAGGGGCCCTCTTGAAGCCACTGGTAGTGCAGGTATTTAAAGCTGGCTATGTTGTTGGTTTTAGTGGCGAGAATGTCCACCAAGCAGGGTTTAACTAAGCCAGAGGCATTTATGTCAGTGGTAAAATATTTAATGGGATTGTGAAATCTGCTACTTGATAAAACCCTGTTACTATAACCAGAGATATCTTTGAATTTTAAAGGAGATATAAATAAGAGTTATTACCCACCTGGTTTATTAAGTATACAAAATTGCTGTACTAGCTTTTGTTAGTTTTACGTAACTTACAAGATAAAATAACTTGCTGTGGTTGGGCCCCCCCCCCCCAGTAACAGGGGCCCCCAGCGACCGCAGGGTTCACTGGTGCCTAACGCCGGCTATGAGTATATGCTATTGTTGATGTCCTTAACCCTCACTTCATTTTTCATGCTTACTGGAGGTGCCTCTGTCCAGCAGGTGAGGAATGTGACTGAATGGACCAGATTTATTAATATAAAAGAAAGTGGTCCAAAACCTGGAGACCACAGCAAAAAGTATAGCTACCCTACCAAGAAATGCATTTTGAGAGACAGAGCTAAAAGCAGAGGCAGCGCTAAATCCAGTTTGCAGGGCTAGAGAACTAACCTAAAGACATGACTACTGAAGGTTATCATGTGACTGACAAATATAATATAACTAAGGTCACCTTAGTTAAAAAAAGTCAATGGGAATGTGAGAGGATAGTAAAACCTTATATGAAACCTATGTCTTAAAGGAAAAAACAGACAGAAAATAGCCTTTCATCTTTTTTTTTTTTCTTGGCACCGAGGTTGTCTGAAATCTTGCAGCAGTTCTAGGTTTGATTCTGAGCATGACCATTTGCCTACTGTATAACTCTGAGCAAGTTGCTTAACAAGTTATTATTCCTGGATCACACATAAAAAGAGAGTGTGTGTACAGCAGGTTTATGCAATACAAGCACATAAACATACACAAGCAGACACACTAAACATGAAAAAACATGCAGCCTTCCTTTACTAATATCACTTGCAAAATGAAGTTATCACTACAGTTGTAAACATTCAGTGCCATGAGGTTAAATGTATATTCCTGCAAAACTAGCAACAAATTCCCTGTAGAAAATAATTACAATACTTTACAATACAAAGCAACCATAAAATTATGTATAGACTCTAACCTAGTATAATAACATAGACAGTAGAACCACAAGTAAAGTCTGAGGTTAAAATTTAAAATGTAATGTGCATGCCTTGCATCATGAAGCAAAAGTTTGTGTGATGGACTAAGAAAGTTAAAATTCTATGTTTAGTAAGCACCAAATGGAAGGTCATATACAAAACGCACTGGTAGAATTATAATTTATTTAAGTCACATAGGTAATTTATCTGCTGAATATATTGTCAAATGTTATTTCAGAACTGAGAAAAGGCTTGCAGAAATATTGTCAAAATTTAGTTCAGAACTAAGTGACCTACAAAACCAAGTGACAGTCATATCATACATCTAAACTGAGCTTAGCAAAACATGATTATCAGTTTGGCAAGTTGTATTGTTTAGAAACCAAAAATAAGGAATCAGGAAAAATTGTTCTTTGTATGAGAATGTAGAATTTTCAGAGTAGGAATAACAAAGTGGAGATATAGGGGGGTCTTCTACTGCATGGGATATAAGGACACTGCCTCACCATGCTGTCTTTTTTAGTTTGACAACAAGACATTAGACTGGAACTGCTTAAAGGGAGACGGCACTATAGATGATTCCTAACTTTATTGGTTTGAGGGGTAAAATACTCTGTCCTACACAAAGTTGCCAGTCACAACAGATCTTTTCAGTAACATGCTAGATATATTCAGAAAAAAATCTATTTACAATCAGCTATAACTCTAAAGATGCTTTGCTTTTTCTGCTTCCTCAGCATATTCTCTTTTATGTGTAATAAATATCACCAAAAACCTAAGGTGTGAAAATAGTGTTAGTATTACTGGAATTAATAGTTAAACAATGTCGTTACAATTCATATGGTTGAGTGTCAAACCCAGTGAGAACCATTTCATTCGGGATGATTGGATGAAAGGTCAATAAGTAAGAGCAGCAAGTGATTTCTCTAATGACAAACCCTTCACTACTCTATCTTTCTCATGTGGAGTCTTATTAAGGGTATCATGAGAATTATAGAAGCCATGAGACCCAAAATCCTGAGGTGTTTCCTCATAGTGACTGAAATCTGAGTAGAAAACCCTAGAAATAGAGTTAGATACAGACCTATTGTTTGCTGTGCAAGAAAAGTCTCTTTGAACTGTGGTGTCAAGTTGAGATCCCAAAAACTCAATGCGATGAGAAGGAGTGAAGAAAGACTTTTGAATGTTCTCTTGGAATCCCAACTTGTCTAAGAGATCTCTCATTGAAAAAAAAGAGATTCCTGACACTTTGAAAAAGACTCAGCAAAGATAAGCAGGTCATCTAAATATGCAAAAATGTGGATAGGATACCTGTAACCTGCAAAAAGCTATAACTGAAGTTAAACATTTGTGAACACTCTTGGTGCAGTGGATAGTCCAAAGGGTAAGGTAGAGAACTGATAATGTAATCCAGCACGCAAAACATTAAAAGCAATCTAATCTGGATGAATAGGGATGTGGTGATCTTTTAAATCTATTAAGCTCTCCTCTGAGTCTGAATCAGAAATCTGAGGAGATAACCCTGTATCTGCCTCTTCATCCTCTTTTCTGGATCGAGACTCTTGAAACTCTCCCTCTTTCTTTTGCCAGAAACTACCTTACCAGAATGATTAACAGTCTGAATTAAACCCTGTGCCAGAGCCAGTAAACTATTCCTGAATATGGAAATTTGAGTAAATCTATGCTTAGTTTCCTACTTCTTTGTAACAGGAGAAATGGGGCCAAAAGTGTTGTTAGTGACAGCAACAACAGCTTCCCCAGGGATGGACATAACATTCTGACTCAACAGGGAAGCCTTCCCAATTTCTTCTCCGAGGACCAACAAGAGTGGCTCTTTCTTGTCCACTGAGGGGACCCCAACAGCTTCAGAGCATATGGCTAATCCATGGTCCATTGTGGTTGTAGGTGCTGCACTAGAGGGATTTGGGGTTATTAATCAGTGGTCTGAGGTATAACAAATGGCCACAGCAGAGTCCCCTACCTCCAGCTGTGGCAAACTGTAAACCTGTTGTGGTGGCAAAGGCTGTTTGCTTAACTTTTTCTTTTTTGTGGCTGAAAGACAGGTCAAATATGGAACCAGTAGTTCGTTCCATGGTCAAGCTGAAAATGGTGCCTCTTTCCTAGGGAAAAAGGAGCAAATGTAGGTAAAAATAGAAAGTCTTTAAAAGTCACTTTCTGACAGTGTTAAAAGCACTTTAAAACACTTTGTCAGCTCCACATAGTAAAATAAACACAATCTGTCCACAGGAAAAAAATGGTTTTCAGTTACTTCAAACAACTTTTAAACTGATAGGAAAAAAAAAGGGCTTCTGTTTAAAGTACAGTACAGCCTTGTGACCGTCCATTAAAACATAAACTTAGTTTTAAAATAACAGTCATGAAGAAGAAAGTATAAAGAATAAGTAAAATTAGTGAATGGAAGTTTTTCCCCCAAAGGTAATTTATCTACCCAACAAAGTAATAGCACAAACCAACAATCGATCCTCAAACCTTAGAGGAGCATAATCTTCATCATCAGTAAAGCTTCAGATGGAAGGTGCCCTGACTTTGCAAGCGGGCTGGCTGTTATATCTTTGGTACGATATATAGGTAAGGCTACTGCAGCAGTGATCAATCTGGTGAACAGCATTAAAAATGCATGTTTATGTAACATTACATGCTGCATGTTTTATATCTTAATCATATCTGGGTGTATGTTAAAGATTTTAAGACCTCCTTTAAAGGTAATCATTTTATAAGACTGAAAAAGAAGGTCATGTTTTAAAAGAGAATGTTGACAGTGATAGCATGTAAATAAATTAAAATATTGATGCTGTGGTTCAAATAAAAGAGAATTTGCACACTGTAGGGAAATACATTGATGATGATAATAATAATTAATAATAATAATAATAATAATAATAATAATAATAATAATAATAATGATAATAAACATGTTCATTGAATTTTGTTAATTCAACAAATCAGTATCATACTGGCTTACACACTCCTGTAGCTGCCTCATACCACCTGGTTTTCCATTTCTTTGCAGGAACATAACTTTCAGCTGCAGTTTGTTATGAATATCTTCTCCTTATCATGTTCAGCAAAGAAAAGAAAAGAAAAGATCATTCATTCATTCATTCATTCATTCATTCATCCTGTAACAACCAGTTTATCAATTTTTTTGTCCATCATGGAAAGGCAATGCCAATCCAGCAATCATTCAGTACAAGGTAAACAAGGAGTTTTACACACACACACACACACACACACACACACACACACACACACACACACACACACACACACACACACACACACACTCACACATGCACACACACACTCACACACATGCACACACACACACACACACACACACACACACACACACACACACACACACACACACACACACACACACACACACACACACACACACACACACACACACACACCCACACACACACACACACACACACACACACACACACACACACACACACACACACACACACACACACACACACACGCATACGCACACACTCACACACACACATATACACAATCACACACACACACACACACACACACACACACACACACACACACATGCACGCGTGGGCGCGCACATGCACACACTCACGCACAAGCACACGAGCACGTGTACACGCTCACACAGATGCACATGTACATGTGTACATACACACAAACACAGATGCACTCACTCACAGCTATGGTTAATTTGGAGAATTGATAATTCACCAACAGCATGTTTTTGGGATATAAGAGGAAACCAGAGTACCCTTCCCACACAGGCAAGAAGGGACATGCAGAATTTGCACAGCAGGCATATAAACCAAGAACCAAATTACAGAACTAAGCACTGTGAGACAGAAATGTTTATTTATTTATTTTTGTTTGTTTATTTATTTATTTAAATTTGTCACTGAGGTAGAACACTGATCAAACATTGATCAATTACGGGCTCAGCCAGGGTTACATTTTAATGTAACAAAACGATGTACAGTATACAAATAGTTTACATGTATCAATAAGCATAGACAATCTGACAAAGAATGTATACATTGAAGATGCAACAAAACAAATACATGTATAGTTACATAACTGAAACAGAAAAGGGCGAACATGGTTAAAGCAGGAGAAGCAGAAGTGCTGGAGATATGGGTAGTAGTTGTTAGATTACTAGAGTTAATAGAGCCCAGTATGATGAAAGAGGGCATTAGATTATGTGTAGTGGGATTAAAGCAGTAATGGTCTGATAATCTGAATTAAACTTTAGGGTGAATGAGTTAATCAGGTGAATCTGTTATATGGGAGGTAAAGGTACTCAGCATTTGGAGATGTTGGTTTATATGACATACCCTTTAGATAGAAAGTTACATTCAAACTGTTTTAGTAAGTAGTGTCTTGAGCTGTGGCCTGAACATGGAGTATTTTATGTGGTCACTTAAAACAGGAGGTAGTGACTGCCACACTGTCAGTCTGAGAGAAGGGGTTTATAGGAAGGGACCAGATCTGACCAGACCTGACCAGTTCTTAGTTTATAGGTTTGAGTGGCAGTAAACTGTACCACTCTCTTCATGCATTCACTGTTTACATTTTTAACAAAAAACCCTAAGTTAAGTAATGCTGAATCATATTGTTCGATTAAGAATACATTTTTTCATAAATATAAAACAAGAGATTTTTGCCATTATGTGAGCTTCCCAGCTAAAGTTGTTACAAACTGTTACACAATCCACTTGTTTGTTCCACATTTGTAAAGACATTGCTCCATGCTTTCATGTCTGATCATTAACAGTTATGGGATGCATTGACCATGTGTCCTCCCTGTGACCATTTAGGCTTTTAACAGGTGTTTCAGTTTCCTCCCACATCCCAAAACATGTCATCAGTCATCACAGGTACATTGATTAGCCTTCATATTGATAGTTTTTTGTACTTGTGCAGACAATATTTGTGTGTGTGTGTGTGTGTGTGTGTGTGTGTGTGTGTGTGTGTGTGTGTGTGTGTGTGTGTGTTTGTGCATGTATGTGTGTGTGGGGGGGTAGGTGTGTATGTGTGTGTTTGTGCGTGTATGTGTGTGAGTGTGTGTGTGTGTGTGTGTGTGTGTGTGTGTGTGTGTGTGTGTGTGTGTGTGTGTGTGTGTGTGTGTGCCTATATCTCTGCATATATATGTGTCTTGTCATAAAGTGACATCTTACTCAATCGTTTTGCCTTGTATCCAAGCACCCCTTTAGTGCCATCTTAGACTCCATTTCCCCTGTGACCCAGAATTGGATAAAATGGGTATTAAAAACTGAGTAAAAGCGGGACTCATGAAGAAGAACTAGAGCTTTCAAAATGAATATAAATGCTGTTATTCCTCTCCACATGTCAGTTGCCACTTCCTGCCATATGTAGTGTCAGTGTACAGTGGAGCAGGCCTTTAATGTGCATTGCAGTCAGAATTCCTTTAACAGATTCTGTACCACCACAGACTGACTGGATACAGACTGTCTCTTTTCTACATTTGTGCATATCAGTCATCACTACCAGAAACAGTGGTAATGCCATTTCTGTCTTCTTATACCTCACATTTCTTCAGGACTACATAGACAATGGAACAATACATCAGTAACTCTACATTTCTATGAGCAGTTAGATGTAAAAATATCAAGCATATCCAAATGATTTATGATCATTTTTTAGAAACAGCCCTGGCAATCAAGAGTATGATTCTTGCAATTATAAATTTATTTTTTGTACATTTTGTAAGAAATGTTCATGTAAATGGTCACTGTGAGTAATAACATTTTCTCACTTGCCGTTCTTTAGTAAGGCAGATCACAATTTCAAGAGATAGAAAATGAAGGAACCTGGCGTGTTTTTATGGTTTTACCATTATAAGGAAAAGATAAAGTACAGTGACATTCATAAGTGAATAGTAAACTCATCGAATTCACAGTATTCAAAGATGTCTTGTCTCATTAACTGATATCATTACACACACACACACACACATACACATCAGTCATAGAGTGCAACGTCAGCATAATTTCAAAATGTTGTAATGGTGAGTGAATCTCACAGTTACAGCACTGAAACTGTACCAGTGTGGTTGAAACACCAGTAATTCATCCTTAGAACGGGGACAGTCCCCAAGTGATAGAACAGATGGCTGCCATGACTTTGTTCAGTAGTGCAGTAAAACCGTTACAGAGAACTGAAATTTGGTGCAATGAAGAGTTAGAAAAAAGGATTAAGGAAGAAATGACTCATATTATACAAAATCCAGACACACACACACACACACACACACACACACACACACACACACACACACACACACATATCCATACACATACACATATTCATACATTTTGGACACAAAACATATACATTTTTAATTATGGTTTACATATTCTGCACTGTGAAGAAAGGTTACATTTTTTGTTAAACACCTTTATTGAATTATCACTTGTGACATAGACAAATTGCATTTATATAAAAGCAATCAAACTGTATTAACAAGTTCACATTTACAAACAGTATACTTCACAAAAAGGGTATTTTGTAACAAAGAGTCACTAACATTAAGTGAGGCATAAAATATAAGAAAACCATACTTCACAAATCTTCTTGATTTTGCCTCATATATTGCCCTGTCTCTCTTAAAATGTCTGATTTTCTGGTAAATTACTTTGGTCTGCAGTTATTCACTAGAATTTCAGGCATTACTGACAAACTTAGCAAAATGAATGCAAACCCTTCATTATAAGATGGGTTGCCAACTGGCTCACTAACCGCACACACACTATCAAAGTAGGTGACTCCACATCAACCAGCAGACCTGTTACCAGTGGGGTGCTACAGGAGTCAGTGCTGGACCCCCTACTGTTTGGTATATACTTGTCAGAAGTTCAGGTCAAAACTAAGGGGTTGTGGCTGAGCAGGTCTGGAGACAACTGCAAACTAGGTGCAATTATCGAATCCCCAAATGATGTCAATATACTCCAGGAGGGTCTCGCACAGACTAACAACTGGTATATTAGTCACACTCTCAAACTGAATGCAAAGAAATGCATCATCATTCCCTTCTTCACAAACAATGTCCCCTCACACTATCAAATTAACAACAATACCATAAGTACCCATAAAGTGGTAAAGAACCTGGGATCACAAGTTGATTGTGACCTTAACTTTGACCACTATGTATCTACTGTAATAAGGAAAGCTTTTTATGTAGCACACTTGATTAGTAAAGGCATCACCTTGAGAGCAAAAGAAGTTATAACCCCCCTATACTTGGCACCCCATTTGGCATGTACTGTACTAAGCATCTACAGCACTTAGAGAGATCACAGAGGTTTCTAACAAGAAAGATCAATGGGTTCCAGCATGTGCCTCACACAGACCACCTAAAGTCCCTGTCACTGTAGTCCATATTGTATAGACTTCTCACGGCAGACTTATGCCTGGCCTACAGAACAATCCAAGACCCAAACCTGATGAACTTGCTGCATAAGCATAAATCAAATAAGACTAGGGCTACCCATTCCAAGGACCTAAATATGGCTTGCGACTTAAATAGGACATGCTGGAGTGACAAATTTGTCTCCCAGTGACTGCTGCATCTTTGGAACTGGCTACCAATTTATGTGAAGCACAGCACCTGTATGACACTGTTCAAGAGGAACTTGGACAAGTGGATGGGGCACCATAAATCTTTACCAGGAATAGAGCCCACAACCCTCCTGGACATGTGCAGTCATCACTAAATGCAATCTAGGGTATTGACCAGCATTTCTATAGTATTATATTGGGATGAAACAGCTAGGCTTAAAATGATCTCTGGGTTGATAGCCTAGTAATCTCCTATGATCCTATGATCCTCTGATCCTATTTTTTACTGCTAAAAATGCATGTAGAATCAAAACCCTGCTGTTCTATTAATGTTTTAACTGAATTAGAATAATATTTAAAAATGGTCCCTGATTTTGGACCTCATCCCATTATTTTTGGCTTTATCCAAAATTCTTGAGCACAGAAATTGAGGGTTATAAGCAGAGTAACCACTGCCAATATGAATTATAAATAACTATTGTGAAATACAATGTCACTTTTTTTATAACAAATGCCAAATTATGTGCCATATGGCAAAACCATGGTTGTAGCCAGCCTGGAATATACTTTGTAAAGAATGGTGTACAAATTATTTTTTAGGAGGCAAGCTATTTTTTAGCATGAAGGCATCAAATATCTATCTCAGCTACAAGCACAAATGAAATTAAAGGGTTTAGTGAATCCACAGAGTAGTGCTTGCATGATGCACCACTAGCTGTTCAGTTAAAGGTTTCTTGTGCAAAAGTTTTTGTATATATGCTTTGTCTTCAGTTCAATATTTAGGTTATGTACCCCTCAAAAATGGCAATTATGTTACATTCCCATAAAGTTACTTTGAAATGTGGTCTACAACACTGAAAAGTTCTAGCTACTCCCCTGGTATAAATATCACACTCAAGCACTTATGACTGAACATGCAAACTAGCAACCCCTTTCTGTGATGTTACCTGAGGGTCAGCACCTTACTTAAGGAGCACCACATGTGCTCAGTATGTCACTTAAACATATTATCTCAAAAAATTAGTTCTGGATCTACAATACAGAAATGCAGAACCTTCTGATGTTCTTCATTCATTGTCTGGTGTTATCTGCACGTGTCATTTTCCAACAGATTTTGGTATCTGCAACACTTTATAAGATGTCTTTTCATGTCACAAAATATGTCACCTGAAACTTGCTCTCCATTCTGCAACACTTTATAAGAGGTCTTTTCATGTCACAAAATATGTCACCTGAAACTTGCTCTCCATTCTGTTGATAATGTAACTTCTTTTTTATCTGAGTTTAAAAATCATTGTCATCATAATGATGGGTGCCTAAAGCTACTATCATATTAGAAACACGGCCTCTGATAAGACATGTGAATTACTGTATTCAAGGCTGGCACTTGTATACAAGTTTAATAACATAAACATGTAGTAAAAAAGGTTCCCCTTCAAAACATCTAATTCTCATAACATCGACACTCAAAACACTGAGACCATAACATCGAATTTCATAACACTGAAAATGTATAACATCGATTAGTGTATCATCAAACATGTAAATGTTATAGTTTAATCTGTTAATCTTGTTTTATCATTATAAGAAGTTGTAGTTTTTATTTATATAGTTATTATTTATATAGTGTAGGAATTAATACCATTTATATAGTGTTTATTTTGCCAATCTGTGCATGTTTTTAGGCCATAGAGGTAAGTGATTTAGACATTATGTGTAGATTCCTTATGGTGATCATGATACAGTGGGGTTAGGAAATTAGTTTTTTTCCACTGTAGTGTGATCACGGAGTTGGTATATTTAGTTTATGGGGCAGTGCCCCCCACATGGGGGGTACAGGGGGGCTTGCTCCCCCCTGCAGAAACGTAGTAAAAATGATGTCTGTTAGTTTGGTGTTGCTATAGGTGGAGGGGATGTTATTTACATGTGCCCTGTAGTTTTTAATGTTGTGATGCAAAGTTTCAGTGTTCTGAGTTTTCCATGTTGTGAGTTTTCAGTGTTTTGTGTTTTCCATGTTATGGTCTCAGTGTTTTCAGATTCGATGTTATGGCAATCAAATGTTTTGAAGTAGAACCAGTAAAAAAATGATGTCATCTACTTGGAAATGGTAAAAATCATGGACTTGGGGACATTTTAAGGCCCAAGAACTGTAAGGCAACGAAATGTTAAAAAAGGATTAATAAGTCGTCAGAAATACTAGCGCTCCAAGATGTTCCTAATCATGCTGCTCCTGACTCAGCAAAGGAATTGGCAATTTAGTTTATTTGTGCATCATTTAAAAGTGATGTTTGATTAACATTACCCACTCAAAAATGCCAGCACAAAAGTTTGGTATACTAGTCCATTTATCCTGTTATCTTGCGTTATAGTTGGAAGTGCATCATTTTTAACACTTGTCAACCTTTTGGAAAGGTGACATAATTTCCTGATGTTTCATCTTGATTTTGGTTTAAGAGGTTCAGATATTTTACTCTGGGGACATCATTAAACCTTCCTAGACCTGCATAACATATTAATTGTTATCCCTATCCTAAAACTAGGTAATCACCATGTTATAAAATGCTTTCATATCCCCCTAAACCTGCTCTCCAAATTTCTAGAATAATTTCCATTCACTCTTTTTAGAAAATGCCTTTGTTCAAATGTTATCCTTTCTTTGTGATGAGAAACATGGTTTTAAGGCCAGGCCATAACATCCTAATTATACTTTTTAACTTATCAAGTTTCATTTATAGGAGACTGGAATTTGGTCAGTTTACTAGCTGTGCCATTTTGGATATAGTCAAAACATTTGACTGTTTTATTTGCACTAACTCACTGACAGGACTATGTGTTGAGTTTTGTTTTTAAGAACTGCATCTCTTCAGTCACTAGTTACCTCACTCTCCTTCCTTCAAAATAAAATATTCATCCTCAGACTTTTCTCTGTCCTCACATAACTCAGGATCACCTCAGGGGTCTATCTTTGGCTCTGAAATCTTCATTACAAGATCCCCTGATCTCAACTACAGCTTGCATCAGATGACTTTGCATTATTTAGTGCTAATGCAGAGAGCCTCTCACCCTCCCCAAACACACACACACACACACACACACACACACACTCTGTTGTCTGTTTTGGATTGCTTTGTTTACCTAATTAATTCATAAATAAACAATAAAAAATAAATAAATAAAAGGACACAGCAGACATCAGCACTGCACAGAATCTCAAAACACTGCACTTGTCTAGGTTTCTTTTACCTGACCCATTTGGAAGAGATATTTGGCTGAACCTTGTAGCTCAAATTGTTTTCTGGAAATATCAAGAAGTACAACCTAGAGAAGAACAATGTAAATGAAAACCAAACTGGATTATTATGAAAGTTATTCCTTTCCAAATATAGTTAAGGCTCAAGCTAAAATTAAACATTTAAGTACAAAAACACAAAATGAAATACTGTAAAGGAAAGCCATTAATCATTGCATTTGAAAATGTTGAAGGATGCCAACTTTTGGGATTTTGATTGCTCCTCTTTCAGAGACCACCTTACCTTTCTTTCACTGTATATCAATAGAATCATTAAAGAAGCAGTACTGCATAGCTGTCTGCAGTGCACACCACAAGACCAAGACATCCTATGAAGCATATGCAGTGTGCTTCTCAGATATCCCAACATCCCAGCAATCACTATCACATTTGTAGCCACATCCAGCCTCCTCTCACTTCATTTTTTATTCACATACTCTCTCATACTCCTCAACCTGAGTCTGGCTCTTGTCAAATTCTATGACAGTTTTTTTTTTTTTATTTTATTACTTTGGGTCCCTGTCACCTGAGCTGGCCTTCCATTCACTGAAAAGTCCTGCTTGGTAGACACAAGAACAAAGTAATTTTTATCAAATAGCTGAACACCAGAGGCAGACATATTTATGCTGTGCAACTCACTTTCTGCTAACATCAGAAAGTAGAGTTGCATAAGTTAAACTTATCATAACAGTAGATGTTCGAATGATCACTGCTGCAGTATCTTAACTATATGGGTTATATATTGCCAAGGATATAATGGCCGGCCAGCTTCCAAAGCTTCAGGGCAACTTACATGCACCAGAACTGTCAAGCAGCTTGAGCTGAGCTGGCAAAAATGCAAGTTTGGGTGCAAAGCCTTTCAGAGCTTTCCTGCCAGCAGAAAGTGGGAGGCTAAGCTCTGAAAGGACAAGACTAGAATAACAAAAAAATAAATGTCTACACCCTAGCATAAAAAACGCACCAAAAAAACAAGGGGATGTAGGGAAGAAGTGGCTACTGAAGCAGTGAACATTCAAATATTTACTGTTATGGTAAGGTCAAGTTATACAACTGTACTATGTTCTTCATATTGATCACTGCTATGGTAGCCTTAGCTATATGGGTAGATTACCATAGCTAAACCATAGCTAACTATACCTGGAAAGTTGAAGGAGAAGAGTCCAAGAACTCCTGGTGAATGGTCCTAGCAAAGCATAATCTAGACCTAGAGAAGGAATCCAGCTTATAGCACTTTGTAAAAGTAGGTCAGAGGATGAAGTAGAAGCTTCAAGAATATTTCTATAATCCAACCATTTCCAAAATGCCATAGAAGAAGCCGAGTTCCTTGCAGGGTGGGCCTTGACCGTGCTTGGAATAGATTTATCATAGTGAGTATAACAAAATGTAATAGCCTTAGACAACCATTTGGAAATAGTATGTTTTGACACTGGTTGTTACTCCTTCTTAGCTTCACAAGAAATGAACAATTGATTAAATGATGTACAAGATTTAGTTCTGTCAAGATAGCACCTGAGTTGCCTGTGAACATCCAAGGTATGGAGTGTCCTTTCTCCCTCTTTTTAGATTCAGGAAGGAAAACGGGGAGATTCCATTTGCTGATATATGCTTTTCCTGGTAGCAGGCGTTCTTGCCTCCGTTAGCACCTGCTGCACAGCCTCAGTAAACAGGGGCCTAAAAGGAACTGAGACCCTGTCATCCAGGCAGTTAATTGAAGATGACTGATGTTGGGGTGTATAAAACACCCTTATTCTTGTATGAATAGATCAATTCTGTGAGGAAGCTTGTGGTAATTGCCCCTGGCCATTTCCAAAAGAAGGAAGAATAATGTTTGCCTGTGCAAGAAGGGAATCACCACAATGATCTTGGAGGATACTTCTGAATCTTCAGACGTACCCTGGATATTAGTGGAAAGGTTGGAAAGGCATACAGGGACATTTCTGTCCAAAAAAAAAAGAGAGAGAGAAAAGAAAAGGCATCTGTCTTCCAGGCCTTCTTGCATGGAGTCCTGGAACACAAGTTTGCCAGGTGATTGTTCAGAGAGAAGACACAGAAGTCTGCTTGAGGAAATTCCCACAGATAGATCAAATCTTGGAAGACCCCAGCCAAATCTAGTTTCCATTCATGAGGTTCTGCCCTGGTCCTGCTCAGTTTGCCTGCCACACAGTTTTGCTCTGATGGAATGAAGGATTCCTGTAGAGAGTGTGCTGTGAAGCTATACCGCAAGCTAACATAGCTACTCTGAAAAGGGGGTATGACCTGGTTCTCCCTTGCTTGGTGATGTCTGTAATCACTTAAAGAGGTCCCAGGAACTTAAGTTGTTTCAGAGAATGTAATGCCTTGAACAGGTCAAGCATCTCCTTGATATTTTTGTGCTTGTATCTGTCCTTGCTGTCCCACACCCTGCACTTTCCACACACCCTGCACTTTTTATCTCTCCTGAAACTGCTCCCCAAGCAAAGTGTAAAGTATCTCTGGTGACTGACTGTTTTGGAGGAGGGAGAGAAAGGAGACATTGAGCTAAGGATATCTGTTGATATCTCTTCAGACAAATCCCAGTACTGGGATATAAAAAGACAAATGGTGTTGGTGCTGAGAACAAAGAGATTTCAGATACCAGTGTATCTTTCTCATGTGGAGTCTTGTCAGGGGTATTGTGAGAATCATAGATGCCATGATACCCAAAATCCAGTGCCATTGCCTCACAGTGACTGAAGTCTGAGTGGAAACACTTAGAAATAGATCTAAATAAAGATCTGTTTATCTATTTTCCTTTGGAAGAAAAGCTCTTTGAACTGACGTGTCAAGTTGACATCCCAGGAACAAAATCTTGTGTGAGGATGTCAAGAAAGACTTTTGTATGTTCTCTTGGATTTGCAGCTTGTGAAAGAGATCTCTCACCTAAGAGAGAGATTCATGACATTTTGAAAAAGACTCTGCAAAGATAAGCAAGTCATCTAACTACAGAAAAATGTGAATACACTGTAGCCTACAATGAGCTATAACTGGAACTAGACACTTTGTAAACGCTGTTACGGCAGTGGATAACCCAAAGGGTAAAATAGAGAACTAATAAAGTGGATCTTGATGCTCAAAACCTTAAGAAACATCTGAAGTCTGGGTGGGATGAATAGGAATGTGATGACAAGCATCTTTTAAGACTAATTTTACCAGGAAACTTGAAAGAGGTAAAAGAGGCAACAGGTTGTTAAGTGACATAATTTTGAATCAACATGTTTAGGAAAGATCCAGAACTGGTCTCTAAGCATTTTCTTTTTTTTTTTTTTGATCTAGTAACATCCTTGAATAAAACCCCTTCCCCACATGGGAAGGAGGAACCGGTTCTACCACTCCTTGGGACAGCATGTGATGAAGAACAGTTGGAAAGAAAACAGTCTGAAGCTGCAGGATGAGGAATGACCTTCTGGAAAGGAGAAATTTCCTCCCACTGCCATCTGTATGATAAATGATTTTCAAATCCCATTTGTCAATAACAATCTGTTGTCAAATAAAAAATGGAGATTCAGATTTTCTAGAAAAGAAGGAGCACCAGGGTGGGAGGTGGACAAAACTCATTTGTCTAAAACAGTCTGTTGTCAAAGAGAAAAATGGAGATTCAGACTTTCTGGAAAAGAAAGAGCACCACTGTGGGAGGTGGTCATAAGTTCTCTTGAATAATCATTCAGACTTTTGTTGGAGTGTACTTGGTTTGGGAGGTTTGAAACTTCTTTTTGGAACCTCCTTGCCACTTCTTAAAAGTCTGTTTATCTGAATTTTGTTGACATTATTTATTCTGTTTTTTGCCAAAAATTTGAAAAGGAGAAAGAAAATCCCTTGAGCAATTTGGTAAAGGAGGGCAGAAAAATCTTTGAGATTCCCTGGATCAGCTTGCCTCCGTCATCACATTTTTTGATCAACTTTGCACCAAAGGGGCCAAACACTAAATTTCTATCCAAGGGAAAATTTAAAATCTCTTTTATAACATCTGAAAGGTTCTGAGAATGCAGCCAAGCAAACATCCTTAAAACCATACCAGCAGCCATAGCCCTGGAAGAAGTATCAACAGAGTCGTGCACACACTGCAAGCAATGACGTGTGCAATATAAAAAGCCATATTATTTAAAGCGGAATTTTCTTACAAGAAAAAATACTTTAGATAAAACAGTGTTCATACTTTCACAATATGGCAGAATAAACTTCAGCATATGAGCCTGACAATTTACAATTCTGAAATTCAAAGTTGTATAAGTATACACTTTTTCCCCATACCTATCAATAATTTTCCCCATCCTTATTAGAAAGACTAAGGAACTTTATACATCCTATCTGCCTTTTTATGGACAGCTGGATGACTATCAGGAAAACTGCATGCAGTAAGAAACAAATCCTATAAATCTGACAGGATAAGAGGAATGGGTGTAGGTTCTGGAAAATCCTTCTGTGACAACTCATAGTATTTTCTGAGGGACTGAGAAATCTCAGTGTTCTCCCACTAAAACACTGGGATATTCTAGCAATAGTCTCAGAGAATGAGAAAACCCCACAGGAAGAATCAGAAAGAGAGCTCTCCTCTGAGTCTGAATCAGAAATCTGAGGACAAAACCCTGAATCTGTCCCTGCATCTTCCTGTTCAGATTCAGATAGGAAAGGAGGCATCCCTCTTTCTTTTATTGGAAACTACTCTAAAAGAAGGATCAACACCCTGAATCAAAACCCGAGCCAGTCCTAATAAACTACTCCTATCCAAAGAAATTTGAGGAGGAGGAATAGATACCTGTTTGAATGTGTGTTTCTTTTTGACAGGAAAAATTAGACCAACCGTGTTACTAATAGCAGCTGCTGCTTCCCCAGGGATGGGCACAGCATTCTGACATAACTGGTAAGCCTTCCCTGTTCCCTCTCCCAGGACTAACAATAGTGGCTCTCCCTTGCCCAATGAGGGCACCCCAACAGCCACAGAGGGCATGGTCAAACCCCAGTCATAGTGGATGTAGGTGCTTACACCAGAGGTATCCTGGGTAAAAGAAGAGGGGTCTGAGGTACAACAAATGGCCACAGCAGTCACCCATCTGCAGCTGAGGTAAATTGCTAGCCTGCTGTGGTGGCAAAGGCTGTTTGCTTAAGTTTTTCTTTTTGTGGCTGGAAGAAGAACCAACAATGTGAGTGACATCTGTTCCATGGTCAAGCCGAAAATGATACCTCTATCCTGGAGAAAACAAGCAACAATGCCACAAAAGTTACTTTTCTGACAAAGAACCCCCATTAAAAAGCACTTGCAAGCACTATGGCAGACCCACAACCTTAAAATAAACACAATTTCTCCAGAGAAAATAGTTTATCTGTTAGATAACACTACTTTTAAACTGAAAGAAATAGCCAGTGTTCCATTAAAAGTATATTACAGTCTCAAGACAATCCATTAAAACACCACTCCTAACTTTAAAATAACTTTCCTGAAGATGAAAGTAATAAAAGAGCACTAAAAAATAAGAAAATGGATGGCTTTCCCCAAAGAGAACTTATTCGCCCAGCTAACCATTGATCCTTAAAAGCCACAGAGAATCTTACTATTCAGCGGCAGTAAAGCTCTGAAGGGCTTCACACCCAAACTTGTCTTTTAGTCAGCTCAGTTCAAGCTGTTTGTCACTTTGGATGCATGGAAGGTGCCCTGAAACATTGGAAGCTGGCTGGCTGTTATATCCATGGTAGGATATAACCCATATAGCTAAGGTCGCCGCAGCAGTGATCATTATGAAGAGCACCACTCCTTACTAAATACATGTCAGAATGAACCCTTTTTTGGGCAAGTGGTTTACAGTTACAAATGAACCTAGCTCATTTTTATCACATGAAGATAATCGGGGGAAAACTGTTAAAATATTTTTTAGTCTTCAAAATGCTAATTCTGTAGACAGGCAAGTTGTCTCCAGTCAGAGCTAACACAACTGAATGCAACTGCCAACTGAGAAATATTCTGAAGATGCCCAAAAAACTGTTCTGGAAATGTAAAGTGGATAGTATAAGAGTGCACTTTATCCATAAAGGGTGCCATTATGTCATTCTCGCTCAGTGCTTTGTGCGGTCATTATTTAGAGAATATCAGCTGTTGTGAAACTCTGCTTTCCTGTATGGTTAAAAAGGAAAACAACTGACAATTTTATAAAAGGATAATGATCCTCTAATGAGACACCACTCTGGGCTGCTTTATCATGTCTCAAAATCAATGTCATAGTTGTGGTACTGGGCTCACATGCATTGCCCATGTAACACTAGCAACAATATGCCTAGGAATCCTAGGGATTTGATGCCTGGCTTTCTTACTTGGAACTCAGAATGTTTAATTTATGCAGAAATGTGCACAGTAGGAAGTTGGGCTTTAGAATTCATGCACATATTTATGCCAATAAGTATAACAGTACAATTATGGTATTATGCAGACAAATTACACATTATGTAATACTGTCAACAGTTTTGTGTTTTGTGTGATAGATTTTGTTCCTCATAATAACAGAGGATAGGACAAGAATATGGATTTTTGAATATGGTGAGCACAAATAGCAGTTAAGGACAGATGCATGTATCATTCATGGTTACTTTTTGGCATTAATTTTAAAACTTTATAAAGAAAATATCACCAAGAAGTATATGCTAAATTTATATTTTTAACATTTAATACAGGCTTAAATTGCTTCAAGTGTTTAGATTTTTAAATGCATTCATATTTATTTGTTTATTTATTATTTCCATTTTTGAATGCATTTATATTTATCTATTTTTATTATGTTTTTCATTGGTATTTTCAAGTCATGTGCTATTAAAGCCATTTATTGTTTAATTTCCCAAAAATTCTTAAAATTTTTATCTAATGTTTCAAGACAGAAAAAAAACTATTACTGTTTGTTACAATGCATTCAATGAGTTATGAAATGTCTAGACTTTGAGCAGGAGTTTGTATATTTTGTATTTTTTAAGCTTGATATATTTGGCTGATTTTTGGGTGTGCACTATCTTTCAAGACTATGAAAAGTAAAAATCTTTCTAATCCACTCTTAGTAGGACCATTTTTAGTAGATAACTGCCCTCACTTTTGTCCCAGCTGTGAAATTTCGTAAGGAAATGGTGGTATTAAATGAACACCACAGATGTGGGAACCTTCATATCATACTACCAAAAAGTGGAATTATACTGTATGCATGCCACACATGAGGTCATCGTCAGATTAGAGCTTGGATTAAAAACTGAAACTTTAACCAGGAATAAATGAGGGCAGCCATAGGCAAGCATGATTTCTACTAAAATGCAAGTCTCTTTCATACTTAGGTCATCAGCAAGTTAAACAACTTCTGATACAGCAATGCTCATCAATTATTTCAACCCAGAGAAGCATACTGACTGAATGTGCACGTGTAAATGGTTCTTACAAGAGTCATTCATCAAAACCATTAATCTGCTGAATTGGCTGACCAAGTCATCTTATTGGCTGTCTGTTCTCCTAGCTGTGTCCATGTGCGTGTGTGCAAGCGTGTGTGTGTGTGTGTGTGTGTGTGCAGGAGTATATGCATGTACAGATACCTTCCCATTCTAAAACAGACCTCAGAAGTCACTTTCTTTCAAAATGTGAGGGCCCCAGCAAGTACTAGTGGACTGAACTCTTTGAAATGAGTATATAACA